>NW_022680567.1:0-122474 GCF_009764315.1 Trachypithecus francoisi | reverse complement strand
AGACACTGGCGGGGCGTGGTGTTGACCATGTGCTCAGTCAGAGCCTCTCTGTTTCTACCAGATGCAGGTACAACTGGCTGTGCAGAATCTCAAAGGCTGTAGACATTGCCTTTATAAATGCATTCTCAGGAAACCATTCTTTTCCAGAAAACTGATAAGAATGTATTTCTAGCTCTGATTTGATGTCTCAGCACATGGACACTGGAGGAGAAGTCAGCAGTTGGATAATTATCATTTCAAGCAAACTCCTAGAGATGTTTTTGTCAATATTGCTGTTTTAGGGGTTTCACTCTTTATTCTTTGGGCTCTTTCTGCTTCCCTTCCTAAAGTTGAAATAATGTTTTAACAGGGCTGATGAGCATTGAGCAGCCTCAGTGATCAGGAATTGTTATCTGACAGAGAATATAAAGTCTACGTAGCTGTTTCCAGGAAGTCTGGGACAACCCAGAGAGCATCATCTCTGGGGTGAGGTTCTGGGGCTATGACCTTAAGATGCTGCACTTGTCTTAGCTGGTCAACTGTCCTGAACAAAATTAGAAAATAAAAAAAGTAGCAGGAAGACTCCTTCCAACGGTTTGTGCCCCTTAAACTTGGTCTTCTTTCCCCTCTCATCTCAGAACACAGAGGAGAGGACCAGAAATGTTCTCTCCATATCTGAGCATTGTGAATTCCTCAGTGTGAAGGGGAGACCCCAGATCTGTGAGGCCAAGTACCTAAGTCTAGGATTTTATTACACTACTTCAAGATGGATTTTGAGCTTTACTAATAGGTCCTGCCCAAAATTGCACAGCCCCTTTTCTCTCAGTCCCTCATGTACATGGCAGCTACACATCTAAATCATGCTCATTATTACCTACACCTTTATTGACTACCGTCTGAGTCACTCTCTAAATACAGTAGTCCTGCCTTAGCCTTGGGGAACATGTTCTAAGACTCCCAGTAGATGCTAAAACCTCAGATAGCACTGAACCCTGTGTACACTATGTGTGAATTTCTTTTTCCTTCTTTACAGTTACACAGATAGAACAGTTGCTCTTACCTTAGAGCTTACCAACCTCAGTGTGCATTTTTTTCTTTCCTTATTAATAAAATTGAGAATTGTTACCATTCACTTAAAGGAAGCATTTTGGGGCTTCTCTCTGGCATATTCAAATTGCCAGCATCACTACTCTTTCACTTGGAGCCGTTAGAAAGTAAAATAAGAGTGACTTGAACACAGCACGGCAATGCTGCAGTGAGACAGCTACTAACACAGTGAGACAGCTACTACGACAGCTACTGCAACTGAGACAGCTACTAAGTGACTGACCACTGGGCAGGGAGTGTAGACAGCATGGCCCTGCTGGACAAAGGGATTCACATTCCAAGGGGAAGGACAGAGTGGGACAGCATGAGATTTCATCCTTCTACTCAGAACAGTGTGTAACTTAAGACTTCTGAATCATTTCTGGAATTTTCCATTTAATATTTTTGGACTGTGGTTGACTGCAGGTAACTGAAATCTTGGAAATCATAGCCATGGATAAAGGAGAACTACTGTAAGCATATTTCACAATAACTAGAACCTTACTTAGCTTTCAAAACCAGGTACAGTAACTGTTGCATCTACCCAAGCCAGTTAAAGAAGCTACTTAAAGAGATACTTAGGACTTGTAATCTGCCAAGATAGACTGTGAGCTTTTGTTTACAAACAAACTTTTGTTTACAAAAACAAGCTTTTGTTCTGTTATTACAGAACAGTCCTGTTGTGACTTTCAGTCAATAAAGTGAGCCAGCACAGTCCTTCTAGATAGAAGCATGACTCCTGTGTTAGCATAAGGTAGAAATAATCAAATAAGTAATTTGATTAAAAATTATTATTTGAATGAATCTGACCATGTTTCAGAAAACCACAGGCTGAGCCATTCTGATGCTTAGAGTTCACTTCTGATTCTGACAAGGAGCAAGCTCTTCCTGCCCATGCAGCGCTCTGACTGGTTCACTTTTTCATGGAAACCACAGAGCTTTACCACTCACCAGTTAAGCCTTGTCAGAGGAGACAGGCCACTTAGGCCATAAAAAGTGCTGTTGTGGCAAGAAAGATATCCTTTAGAAGGAGTTAAGATTATTTAATATTCCTAGAATATTAGGAAATTATAGTTTGGTCTTCAGAGTAAATAACACCAAAGGGACTGGGCATGGGGGCTCACGCCTGTACTCCCAGCACTTTGGGAGGCTGAAGCTGGCGGATCATTTGAGGCCAAGCGTTCAAGACCAGCCTGGCCAACATGAAGAGACCTTTTTTCTACTGAAAATACAAAAATTAGCTGGGCATGGTGGTATGTGCCTGTAGTTCCAGCTACTCAAGGAGAATCATTTGAACCCAAAAGGCAGAGGTTGCTGTGAGCTGAGATTGTGCCACTGCACTGCAGCCTGGGCTACAGAGCAAGACTGTCAGAAAAAGGAAGGAAAGGAGGGAGGGAAGGGAAGGAAAGAAGGAAGGAAGGAAGGAAGGAAGGAAGGAAGGAAGGAAGGAAGGAAAGAAAAGAAGGAAGGAAGGAAAGGGAAAGGAAGGAGGAGCTACAATGTGCAAGACCGCTGTCAGAGAAAGAAAGGAGGGAGAGAGACAGAGAGAGAAGGAAGGAAGGAAGAAGGAAGGAAGGAAGGAAGGAAGGAAGGAAAGGAAATGTCAAAATCCTTCTTTACACTAATTTAATCAAAAGGTTGACAAAAGCCACATTGGCCCTCCAAGTCTCAATTTATGATATCTGTGTCATCATGACTTGGGATTCTTATATCATCCTTATTCCAGATTTTGGTTTTCTTAGAATTCATCCACTATAATTACTTTGCAGCCTCTCATTCCAACCTGAAAGTTACAAGATATGCTTTAAATGATAATGTTTAAAAAAGGTTACGCTCTTGTCTGTACTTCCTGTTTTGCAGATTTAAGGAACAAATGGCACCTGGTGATTGACCGCCTCACTGTGCTCTTCTTAAAGTTCCTGGAGTATTTCCACAAGCTGCAGGTGTTCGTGTGGTGGATTTTGGAGTTGCACATCATCAAAATCGTTTCCTCTTACATTATCTGGGTTTCCGTGAAAGAGGCAAGTGAACATTTCTCCTATCATCAGGCTGAATAGAAGCACAGTAGGTCATCATTTTCCTTTGCCAGCTGTCCATGATTTTTTTAATGTAATCCCCATTCCATCAGGGTATCAAGACTCCAGGATAAGTACTTACACTTATAGAAATCCAAGGGCCAGGAGCACTGAGAAAAAGGAAAGAGGCTCATGGCTGAGTTTCTCATTGGCTTGGTCATATTACAAACACTACTTATTTTCATTTGGTCCTTAGGGAAGTGTGTGAGAGCAGGCTGCCCTTCTGCCCCACCTATGGGAATCTATCTCCCTCAATTCTCCAAGGAAAACAGGAGCATTCCAGTTTACGTTACCAAGGAGAAAGCTCAGTTTCCAAAATCTAATAAAATCTTTAGTAGAGCTCACCTTGTTTACTATTGGATTTCTTGAGATAGAACACAAAGTCTTCAGCCACGCACCTGTACTGCACTTCTGTTTCCTTGATTGTAAAGAAGAGAGTCATCATCCAGCCAACAGATTATTTAATGTTCACTGCAGAGAAATTAGCTTTCTTTCCTTTTATTCAACAAATAGTGTTTGCATACTTCTGTATGCCTGGACTATTTCTCAGTTGGTTACAATTCAAGAAGTCTTTACCCTCTAAAAATTAATCAAGGAAGTACTGCCTGTAATCTTTAAAAAGTTACATATATAACAGTAAAATATCACAGCTACAACACTACAAACCTAAAACGTTTCACAAATAGGTAGCTAAGAGATGAGCCTTAATTTGAGCTCTATAGTCTAAACTAGAACTTCTGCCCCAGTTCATACAAACCGTCTGAAATGGGCAGGGGATCACTGCCAAGTGGGAATGAAAACAGAAGCCCCTCTCTGTGAGATTGGTGGGGGAAAGGGCAGCGACTCCATTCTTTTTTTTTTTTTTTTAGGATTTTAATTATTTTCAAAATAGTTACTTTTATTCCTTTAAGTACTTTTTTTATTATTATTATACTTTAAGTTCTAGGGTGCACATGCACAATGTGCAGGTTTGTTACATATGTATACATGTGCCATGTTGGTGTGCTGCACCCATTAACTCGTCATTTACATTAGATATATCTCCTAATGCTATCACTCCCCTGTTTCCCCCCACCCCACAACAGGCCCTGGTGTGTGATGTTCCCCTTCCTGTGTCCAAGTGTTCTCATTGTTCAGATCCCACCTATGAGTGAGAACATGCGGTGTTTGGTTTTTTGTCCTTGAGATAGTTTGCTGAGAATGATGGTTTCCAGCTTCATCCATGTCCCTACAAAGGACATGAATTCATCCGTTTTTATGGCTGCATAGTGTTCCATGGTGTATATGTGCCACATTTTCTTCATCCAGTCTGTCATTGATGGACATTTGGGTTGGTTCTGAGCTTTTGCTATTGTGAATAGTGCCACAATAAACATACGTGTGCATGTGTCTCTATAGCAACATGATTTATAATCCTTTGGTTATATACCCAGTAATGGCATGACTGAGTCAAATGGTATTTCTAATTCTAGATCCTTGAGGAATCACCACACTGTTTTCCACAATGGTTGAACTAGTTTACAGTCCCACCAACAGTGTAAAAGTGTTCCTGTTTCTCCACATCCTCTCCAGCACCTGTTGTTTCCTGACTTTTTAATGATCACCATTCTAACTGGTGTGAAATAGTATCTCATTGTGGTTTTGATTTGCGTTTCTCTGATGGCCAGTGATGATGAGCATTTTTTCAAGTGTCTGTTGGCTGTATAAATGTCTTCTTTTGAGAAGTGTCTGTTCATATCCTTTGCCCACTTTTTGATGGGGTTGTTTGTTTGTTTGTTTGTTTTCTTGTAAGTTTGAGTTCTTTGTAGATTCTGGATATTAGGGCAGTGGCTGCATTCTTAAGTCATGGGGCATATACATGAAATGGAGCCCAAATCTATCCTAATATTTGTATTCATTGAGAGCAAAAGTTTAAGCATTTTAACTGTAGAGGTGAATTGAACAATTCAGATAAAAATTTGAGGGCTAGGGTATTAAAGAGAAATAGAAAAGAACAAGAGAAGGCATTTGACAAAAAATGCACAAAGACCATTTCTGAAGAAATCCAATCTGAGGTACAGATGCCTTCTGATGCATGAGAAGCTGTGCTGTGGGGTGTGAAGGCGTGTTCAGACAGTGTAATGATGGGAGTGGGCACTGGGGGAATGGGAAATTCATGGGAGTCAGACACAGAGAATCTGCTGTCATAAATCCATCCTGCTGTACAATCCATCCATCAGAAAAGGGTTAAAGGATGCAATTTCTTATAGATCCTAAACAAAAGGCAGACAACTTTTTTCATTATCCTTAATGAGTCCCCAGACATAAACTTGTTAACAGACCATTAAGTAAACAAAATATCTAGTTACCTTGTTACACTCTTAGGAAAACAGCCTTCCATAGAGTATCGCCACTCCCTTCTCTGTGACTGACACATTGTGCAGACTTTCAGAATTTTCATTCCTGGCCGGGCGCCGTGGCTCAAGCTTGTAATCCCAGCACTTTGGGAGGCCGAGACGGGCAGATCACGAGGTCAGGAGATCGAGACCATCCTGGCTAACACGGTGAAACCCCGTCTCTACTAAAAAATACAAAAAACTAGCCGGGCGAGGTGGTGGCACCTGTAGTCCCAGCTACTCAGGAGGCTGAGGCAGGAGAATGGCAGGAACCCGGGAGGCGGAGCTTGCAGTGAGCTGAGATCCAGCCACTGCGCTCCAGCCTGGGTGACAGAGCAAGACTCCGTCTCAAAAAAAAAAAAAAAAAGAATTTTCATTCCTAATTTCATCTCTCTCACCTTTAACTTTAAAACCAGTGAGAGACACATGAAGCGTAGAAATCCTGCTCCTTCTGCTGCTAGCATCTGCCAAATCCCATTGCTGTAAGATTGTTTCGGCCACTCGTGTTGTAGGTGACGTCACCTCGCTTGCATGGGGGTTTCTGGCCCTGAAGCTTTGGTCTCTGGGTTCTTGACAGTGTGTGCATCGCTGGCTCTGTCTAATGTGATTGGCACACTGAGCGATCAATTTGGTGACATGCAATCAAAAGACTTCTCTTCAGACCTTGATTGTCCCTTTAAAATGCATCCTATAGGGAAACTTTCCTCCATGTCCCTGAACTCAGCGCACTTTCTGATCATTCCTAAGAAATACAAAATCCTACAGTGACCTAAGTGAGCAAAATCTCACTTCAGTAGTTAAAATTGTGGAGTCACAGAGAATCATTGAGACTTGAGTCCCTCCCCAGGTAGAAGATCCTCCTTTCCTACCTGATCCTTTCTTTCTCACCCACACCTCCTTCCTTCCTAACTTCTGTAAGGAAGTTTTTTATTTAAAAAAAAAAAAAGGCCGGGCACGGTGGCTCAAGCCTGTAATCCCAGCACTTTGGGAGGCCGAGACGGGTGGATCACAAGGTCAGGACATCGAGACCATCCTGGCGAATATGGTGAAACCCCGTCTCTACTAAAAAAATACAAAAAACTAGCCGGGCGAGGTGGCGGGCACCTGTAGTCCCAGCTACTCGGGAGGCTGAGGCAGGAGAATGGCGTAAACCCGGGAGGCGGAGCTTGCAGTGAGCTGAGATCCGGCCACTGCACTCCAGCCTGGGCGACTCCGTCTCAAAAAAAAAAAAAAAATCCACCTTACAGAGGCTCTTTAGTCTTTCTTTTGTTTTATTCTTTCCTAGGCTGGAGCTCAGACTCACAGGCTTAGGGCAAGGCCCCCTGGGGTGGGGATGTTGGGACTTGGCCTGTGCCATCCCATGATGGCCTCATGCTCTGGGCTGGCAGCTGGCGGGTAAACCTGCCCTTGCCCTCCTGGAGGCTCCTCGGTGGGGCATCCCACTGGCACTCTTGGCTGGCACCGGCACCCAGCCCCTGGTTGCCCAGCTCCTTCTCCTCCTGGACTTCTCTGTGGAGTCCTGCTGCCCTTCCAGACAGCCTTCCCTGCAGCCTCGGAGCAGCTCTGGGCACTCTGTGCCTTCCCATCAGGCCCAGGAGCTGCCATCACACAGGCCTTGCTCTGCTTGCACACATGGGAGCCCAACAGAGAGACTCCGCACCCTGTAGCCAGAACTCTTCATCTCTCAGGCCCCACGGGTACCAGTGCCCAAGCTCTGTGCCCAAGCTCCAGGTGTATGCATCGGGCTCTGAGTGATTAGCTCCTCACTGGGGCTGTGTGCAGAGGACATTCTCCTCCCTGCATCTCCACCTGCCCCATCATCTTGGCACTGGGTGGGGGACAGGCAGGACACAGCCCCTCTCCACAAAGAAAGCTCTTCAGGAGCTGTGGCAGCTTTAGGTTCAAGACATCCTTACCCAAGGCCTCAGTAAGGGTGCTTGTTTTCACAACTTTTGGGTTCATCTCTGGTGCAAATATTAAACCTTTTCAAAGTTATCATCATGAAGAATCTGGAAAAGAAGAAGCTGCTGGAAAAGAAATGGTTAGTGAAACATTTATTTTACATCAACATCTTATTCAGGAGTGACACTGCTTTGGAATAATCTAGATTTAAATGTATATATATATAATACATACAACATTTTCTTCTCCTTTTGAAATGCACAGCTACTTTCTAATTCCAAAGGCTGTTAGACAGCTCTGTGAGGTCAGGTGAATCTTGAGGAAAAGGCCACACTTTCTGTTAGCACCTCAGCTCTTCCCCGGGGGCCTGGCCAGTTGGAGAAGCTCCAGGAATGAAGGAAGGAAGGAAGGAAAGAAGAGAATAAAAGGACTTTGCAAACCTGAGGTTTCTCCTTCTTGTCAGTTGAGGTTTCGTCATTATTGTTATATTTTCGCTCTCACTAAGTTCATTGTGAATTCACAGTAGGCCGGGCGAGGTGGCTCACGCCTGTAATCCCAGCACTTTGGGAGGCCGAGAGGGGCTGATCATGAGGTCAGGAGATGGAGACCATCCTGGCTAACACAGTGAAACCCCATCTCTACTAAAAATACAAAAAATTAGCCAGGCGTGGTGGCGGGCGCCTGTAGTCCCAGCTACTGGGGAGGCTGAGGCAGGAGAATGGCGTGAGCTTGCAGTGAGTGGAGATCACGCCACTGCACTCCAGCCTGGGCAACAGAGCGAGACTCCGTCTCAAACAAAAAGAAAAGAACTCACAATAAAGTGAATGTGTACATGGTGCTAGGTGCTGGTGCAGTAGCTTGAAAGACACACTTGTCTGAGCTCACAGCCTGATGGGAATGGCTGCCAAATAAAACTAAAAGTGATAATAACTGCTGTGCTAGAGGTGTCCACAGTGAGCACTGGCTGCACAGGGAGGAGTATCTCTTGCAGGTGGTTGCAGCCAGGAGGTGATAGTTGCAGCCCGAGTCCTTTGGGGGAGGGAAGCCAGGGATGGGTAAGTGCAGGGCCCCGGAGGCTTGGGTTCTCAGAGGCCCCTTCCCTCGAGGCAGGGCCCTCATGCCCCACAAGGTTATATTCAGATAGGATGACAACCCGTGTACAGTGCTTTGCTGGGAAAGCATTATGGCATAAAACTGTTTCTCAAAATCCTTGATAGTAAGAATCACCTGGATACTTGTTATGTATGTGGACCAGTGTCTATTTCCCCAAAATTCTAATTCATCAGGTGTTGGTTGTAGCCCAGGTATTTGTCATAGTCATTGTCCTCCTCCTCCTTCTCCTTCTCCTAATTCTCCTTCCCCTTCCCCCTCCTCTTTTCTGCTTCCCCTTCTCTCTCCCCTTTTCTCCCTCCTCTTCTTCTTCCTTAACCTTCTTCCTCCTCCTCCTCCTCCTCTTCCTCCTCCTCTTATTCCTCCTCCTCTCTTCTTCCCTTCCATGAGATTCTTACCATCAGGGAAATGATGAGAGCATGATCTCTTTAGATGACAGGACTGTGAGAGGGCATGGCGCACTGAGGTTTGCACTGGGCTTGCTATTTGTATGGAATGAAGTATGATACTTCACTGAGCTCCAGTTTTTCTATTCGTAAAATGATAAAATAAAAATGTTCGCCTCACAGAGGCTCTTTAGTCCTCCTCTAATTTGACTTCTCTAGGATGCTGAGGACTCGGGATCCTTTCCTTGTCACTGAAGCTCTCCCTCCTCGTTTTGGACATTAGCTCACCTTCCCGGCCCCTCCCCACAGCTTTGTCAGACCCTTCCTGTCTCATTCCTGGGCTCCTCCTGCCCTTTCCAGCAGCTTCCTCAGCGTGTTCCTCGGGTTCTGTCCACAGCCTGTTTCTGTTCTGGACAGTTATGGGTGAGCTCACTAGCTCACAAGCACAGGACTCTGGTTCCGTTGCCCTCCACCTGCTGCGAGTCCTAAAATCTGTGTCAACTCACTGTTCTCTTTGAACTCCAGGCCCCTGTGTCTACGGGACAGCTGGGCCTGACCCCACTTCTTGAGTGGCCCCAAAGCACCTTCAGGGGTCCTACTCACTCCCTCTGCCTCCACTCCCCTTTAGATTGCGCTTACAGATTCCCAGCTTTTCTCAGCCTTTTCTCTTTCCAACACGTATTCCACAATGCAGCCAGAATCGTCTCCCACAGGGTAGATGTGATCATGAGAACCCTCTACCTGAAACCTTGCAGCAGCTGCCTCTCATCCTCACGGTAACATAGTAGAAGACCCCCATGATCCAGCCCAGACCACTTCACCTTTGCCATCCCTGGACAGTCTAGAATGCCGGGTGGGTTTTAAAGTCCTCTGACAGGTTTCAGATGACGCTTCTCTCGCAGTGAATCACTTGCTTCTCCAAGGATGGGCAGCCCATGCTCTCCCAAGTCTGGAAGGCCTTGCACCTGCTTTTTCTTTTGCCTGTCTAACTGCTGTTTATTCTTCAGGTCTCAGTCCCCTGACGCTGCCACCAAGTGCCTTTGTGCCTCCATCTGTCCCTCCCACATGCCTCCTGCGGGCAGGGAATCCTCAAAGGATGTGTCACCTTGAACCTGGTTAAGATTTAATGAGAATTACTATCTTTACTTCCCTTTTCCCATCACTCAGAAAATTGAAAGTTCTGAATAAATAGTGCTGTCTTTATACTAAAGGCCTTAGATACATAGCAACAGACATAACAGAGTTAATTTCACAGCATCTTTAATAGGGTTTGCTTTTTAATATCCAAATTGACGAGACACTTGCTGATGGCTAAGGAGGAAGTCAGTTCGCTAATGTATCTGTTTTGTTACAAGGTAACTTTGATTATGTTTCTGAGTGAGTTATGGTTTGCAGGGCCTTTCCATGTACAGTATTTCTTTCATCTTCAGTTAACTCTATCAGGCATCTCTTCCTACCCTAATATTTCAGCACTTAGTTCTCAGAGAGGTTCCTTGCATTGGACAGTGACAAATAGTTGAGTAGAAGAATAACAGGTAACAAATAGCAGAATTAAATACTGTCATACAGTCTCCACATTTTCTTCTTTCATCGTTTTTTAAACTTTTTTTTTTTTTTTTTGAGACATAGTCTCACTCTGTCACCCAGGGTGGGGAGTGCAGTGGCATCATCTCGGCTCACTGCAACCTCTGCCCTCCGAGTTCAAGTGATTCTCCTGCCTCAGCCTCCCAAGTAGCTGGGATTACAGGCGCCTGCCACCGAGTCCAGCTAATTTTTTGTATTTTTAGTAGAGATGGGGTTTCACCATGTTGGCCAGGCTGGTCTTGAAGTCCTGACCTCATGATCCACCCACCTCGGCCTCCCGAAGTGCTGGGATTACAGGCATGAGCCACTGCGCCCGGCCTCTTCTTTTATAGTTTTATAAGCCAAGTAGGTAACTATGTCTCTTGTAGCCCCCAAGGCTTAGCCCACAATGCTTGGTACATGTTTAGTTATATCAAATGAGAGCATGCTATTATTTCTACCTGATAATATTAAACATTTCTAGAATATTACTTTCACAATATTCAGAATAAATGAGCATTTCCCATGCCTGAAGAAGATAGTGGTCCTTCTATACTGTCCGATGAACTATTAACTACACTACAGAATTGCTAGAAATGTGAGAACATCTGGCCTGATCAATGAACTCGCATGCAGTCCAAAGTCAACAGTTCAAGCTGAGCTCACAAACTTGCTGCTCTGACCAGCTTCCCTGTCAGCACTGCTGTGTCAGTCATGGCACTGTTATCCGCTCAGGCTCTCAAGTGGAAACCTGGGAGTCACTCCTTGAACTTTCTCTCCTACCCACCGGCCCACCAAGCCAGTCAGTCATCGAGTCCAGCTAATGTTGCCTCCCATCTTGAACCCGCGCCTCCTCCCCATCTTCCCTGGGCTATTGCAGCAGCATGTGAGTGGGTCACCTAACCTCACATCCAGTCCCCACAGTGCACCCTCCATTCGTCAGTTACATTGATCTCAGTGGGAAGGAAATCTTACCTCCAAACTCCCAGTGTAGTGCCCTTGCACAGCTCTCCGTTTTCTGAAGACTGGGCTCCTGCACCACAGCGTGGTGTAAGAAGGATCCGTCAAAACTTGGCTGTAGCTGCACCTCCAGCCTCACCTCCTGCTGCACTTCACACTTTCAACTCTGAACTTTCCAGTTGTTTGTTGTCGCCTGTCCCCACCATACTAGCTTATGCTTTCCTGCCTTCGCCCATGCCTCCTTTACCTAAAGAATCCACCTCTCGTCTTTCTTGGCCTGGCTCAGTTCAGGCACTGTCTCTTCTTGAAAATGCTTCCTGACCTCCACATTGGACCAAGGACCCTTCTGGATGCTCTCACAGGAGCCTGCCCACATCGATAGCTTAGCCAGTGCTACATGATATACAAGATGTAATGTCCCCGAGGGGTGAGACCATAACTCACCTACTTTAGTACCCCAGCACCAAGGGCAATTCCATGCACGTGCTAGGAATCCAGTCCACTTTTGCTGAACTGAGTAAATCAAGTCATCCTGTTTTGTGGATGTCCTGTTTGTTATGCCATGTTACGTATTTTTGTCCCCATTTCTGGTTGTATGTTTTCAGGTGTCTCTGTTCAACTATGTATTTTTGATTTCTTGGGCTTTTGCTCTGCCGTACGCCAAGCTGCGCCATCTGGCTTCAAGTGTCTGCACGGTCTGGACGTGTGTGATCATCGTCTGCAAAATGTTGTACCAGCTCCAAACCATTAAGCCTGAGAACTTCTCTGTTAACTGTTCCTTGGTGAGCCTCGGTGATAGGGGAATATTCCTGACTGCCCTTTAGCAAAGCAAGGCAGATGCTTGGGGAACCACCATCCCCAAGCACATTTGGCCTGACCTGGCCTGGCTTGTAAGTCACCTCTCCCTGGTTGTGCTCTGGCCCTGTGTTAAGCCTCCTCTCATACTGAGGTCTTCCCCGAGATGGGCCTGCCCCTCCCATCCCACCACTGTCCATTTGCTCAAAGCTGAAGAATAAATAACCCGAGCTCTCCTAATCTGTGAAGCTATTTTTTTACTCCATTTTCTTTTCTTTTTAGCCAAATGAAAATCAAACAAACATCCCCCTTAATGAGTTGAACAAGTCTCTGCTCTACAGTGCTCCTATAGATCCTACAGAGTGGGTCGGCCTGCGGAAGTCTTCGCCTCTGCTAGTCTACCTAAGGGTAATGGCTTTGTCGTGCTTAGTTTGGGCCTCCACACCGTTATATAATAGTTCAGGATTCTTCCCTGAGACGCTCAACATCACATTTGATAGTAACCACATATTCTCATGTGGGATTTGGCATCACCTTTGCAACAAACTCTAAGTGTTAAAATCAGTATTGTGGCACGTTAAAGAGAAAATGACCAAATGGTCTGAGATTGCTTGAATAAAATGTGACAAATACATTCATTGGAACATTATACAATCGTTTTAAGACCATTACAAGATTAAGGTCGATGGGTGCGTTAGAATTGAAGCATGTTTAAAATATATTAAGTTTTTTAAAAAGCAAATTTCAAAACACTGTGCATAGTATGATCTCTTCTAGACACAAAGAAAAATATTGAGTAAAGTATACCAAATGTTCAATAGTGATTATTTCTGAGAAGCGGATATAGCCTTACAAGACATTTTTGCTGTGTAAATTCTGTTTCTCTATAGTTTTTTAATAAAGAGAATCTATTACATCTAGAAGTAATAAAGCATATATTTATAAAAGGGAACTTGAGTACAAGCAGCCATACAAACATAATGAAAACAACATGCTTCAGATTTTTCACATTTTATTTTTGTGGATTATCTGAGCAGTCCTAATCATGTTACACTGGCAATGCATTTAATGGTACAGCCTCTACACTCAGCACCTGGGATTTTTAAATGTATTAAGCATCCCATTTTCTTTGTGTAGCTTCTAGATTTTTCGTCACATGGTAGACATCTTTTGTACTAGTAGCCACTGTAAATAGCTGTTGTGAGGATAAAGCAAATTGGTATTTGAAAAGGGTGATTGAATCGTGTCTGGAACCCATGGTTCCATAAATGTTAACTGTTTTCATTATCTTGAATAATCATTATATCATCACTATTATTATTATTATTACTGTTGTCAGCATGCTTCTCAATCTATTGCTCTCTGTAGCAAGATTTCAGGGGTGTTCGAAAGTTTCCCCCTAAGCTGCTTCCCGTTCTTCCAGCTCGGTGCGTTTTCCAGGATGTCTCTGTACTGTTTTTGCACTTCTGGTCGCAAACAAGGCTGAACTACCCTCCTTGGATAACTGGAAATTGCTTCCTTGGTGTGAGTTGTGTAGTTTTGAGAAACAGGAATGAGCAGCAGCATCTTATGTCTGGAGATTCTAGATCCTATTACTTTGGAAGTTAGCCTGATTTTCTCATAGAGATAATGCCACAATAAATAAGACAGAGCAAATGAATATTGAGCTCAAAACTGTTTAAGAGAGGTGAGCTTTTATAAAACATTGTCCTTGGAGTTGTAAAGAATGTGGGAATTGCTTGAAATTAGCGAATCATACAGCATCTGGCTGACACAGCTGTGTTTCCCTGCGTTGTAGAATAACCTCCTGATGCTGGCTCTCCTGGCCTTTGAAGTCACCATTTACCGCCATCAGGAATACTATCGAGGCCGAAACAACCTGGCAGCCCCTGTGTCTAGAACTATCTTTCATGACATTACAAGACTGCATCTAGATGATGGACTCATTAATTGTGCCAAATATTTCATAAATTACTTCTTCTACAAATTCTGTCTGGAGGTGAGTTTCCTTGCTGACATGTTTTATTTCTCTTTTCCATGAAAATTCAAAGAACTGCTTCTGGCCAGTTGGCCACTGGAACCTTGCGATACATCTCCAGGCATGATAGCTGTCTCCTTGAGAAGAACAGAAAGTATTTGTACTGATGGTTAACCGGCTTGACTGAAAGTTTTCCAAGATTGGGTGCTGAACACCCGCCTCCACAGCAATGCCTTGGCCTCTCTGGATCTCCAGAGCAATCTAAATGCATGGCCATCAGTTGCCGTGTTAACAGGTTTCTTATTAAGAATAAAGTATTAATCTTCTGGCTGGGCGCGGTGGCTCACACCTGTAATCCCAGCACTTTGGGAGGCCAAGGTGGGTGGAGCTTCTGAGGTCAGGAATTCAAGACCAGCCTGGCCAACATGGTGGAACCCCCATCTCTACTAAAAATACAAAAATTATCCGTGCATGGTGGTGCACGCCTGTAATCCCAGCTATTTGGGAGGCTGAGGCAGGAGAATTGTCTGAACCTGGGAGGCAGAGGTTGCAGTAAGCCAAGATTGCACCAGTGCACTCTAGCCTGGGTGACAGAGCAAGATTCCATCTCAAAATAATTAATTAATTAATTAATAATAAATAGATATTAATCTTCTCTTTGTGCATTCTGAAACCATAAGCTGCAGCCAAAATGAACTGTTTTAACCTAAAATGGTTGTGATAGTGCCTGTGCCTTCACAGAATGAAGTAGGAGTGGTGATGTTTCATGAGGAGATGAAAATTGCTGTTCTCTTTATTGTCTGAAGTGGTTATTATAACAGCTACTTAGTCAGTTTGTCCCTTGGGAGTAATCTGTACAGTATTTCTGTCTTCACGCAGAGACACTCAAAAAAGCAAGCACTGGTGAATCTGTGCAGACAGACTGGCCCTGAGGGATGTGGGTCTCTGCCATCTACAGACTTGATGCCTATCACCAGTCCCCTTTCCCATAAGTCTGATTTTTTTTTTTTTTTTGCCTCTTTTCATCTTTACACAGACCTGTTTCCTAATGTCAGTTAACGTGATTGGCCAGCGAATGGATTTCTATGCCATGATCCACGCCTGCTGGCTGATCGCTGTCTTATATAGACGCAGAAGGAAAGCCATCGCGGAGATCTGGCCCAAGTACTGCTGCTTCCTGGCGTGCATCATCACCTTCCAGTATTTCATCTGCATCGGCATCCCACCTGCTCCTTGCCGAGGTGAGCCTGCCCCTCCCTGGAGCCGTCTACTTTTAGAAGAAGCCATTACCGAGTGGACGGCTGGGAGAAGAGTGGTGAAGAAGAGTATTGATTGTGCTGTTCGCCACTTCCCTCCCTGCAGATTACCCGTGGAGATTCAAGGGTGCCAGCTTCAATGACAACATCATAAAGTGGCTGTACTTCCCCGATTTCATTGTGCGGCCCAACCCTGTGTTTCTCGTCTGTAAGTGTTTCCACCGCAGGGCCACGGAATGCTGGTATCCGGGTTCACTGCTAATCATTCTTCATGTGCTATGCATTAGTGCCTTTTGTCTTCCACTAGACTTCATAATCATGTAAAGGCTTATCTTATGCATTAAGATCACAAGTCATTAATGGCTTCTACTCACCCTATTACACTTGCAAAATTAATAAATCAATGTTTGAAATACCATATTCACTTGCATAATTTCACTTCCCCCAAAACACACACACACACACACACACACACACACACACACACACATATCTACGCAGCCACCTTTCAAAACACAGCCCAGAGAGGAAGACTTCGTGTTTTGTGTTTACTGACTTTGTGGCTTCTGCTCCCAGTGCAGAGAAATCAACCCTGAACATGGGGCAGCAAATGCTGGGAGATGCTTCCCAGATTTCAGTTGCTCTGGAATTGGGCTGCAGCCCCAAGGCCTTCCCAGGGCAGCTGGTGATCCAGAGGTCAGAGCAGCTCCCCCCAAGACCAGAGTACTGGGTGCTACAGAAAATGCAAATGACTGCCCTGCCTAAACAAGTTGAAGTTTAATTTAAAAAGCAAGGAAGCAGCTTGTGTGCAGGCTGCCAGGCAGGCTTGGCCTGAGGCCCTTTGTGGCAGTTGCTGGGAGGACAGCTGTCTCAGGCTGCTCTGTGCTGTCTGGCACTGGTCCACTATCTCCACCTGCTCTCACCACGCCTGTAGTGTGGCTTATGCTCTGGGGAGAATCTTTGGTTGCAAATGGAAAGGGGGATGGAAAGGATAAAGAAAAATGAAGCTGGGTGCAGTGGCTCACGCCTGTAATCCCAGCACTTTGGGAGGCCGAGGCGGGTGGATCACAAAGTCAGGAGATCAAGACCATCCTGGCTAACACAGTGAAACCCCGTCTCTACTAAAAATACAAAACATTAGCCAGGCGTGGTGGCGGGCACCTATAATCCCAGCTACATGGGAGGCTGAGGCAGGAGAATGGTGTGAACCCGGGAGGCAGAGCTTGCAGTAAGCTGAGATCGAGCCACTGCACTCCAGCCTGGGCGACACTCCGTCTCAAAAAAAAAAAGAAAAAGAAAAAGAAAAATGAATATCTGCATCTGCCACACATTAAAAGATAAAGATGGGGAAATTGCTCAAGTGACCTCCTTAAAACTGGTGGGAGGTAAATGCAAATAAACACTACACTCTAATGTGCAAACAAAATCCAGAGACGCCTCATGTGAGCTCCTGGAGTGTCTGTGGTCACTCTATGCCCTGCTAGGTGGAGAAGGTGTGACTTGGCCCTGACATTGGACTCCAGGATGAATTTTACTGTGAACTTTGGAAACACAACTCACTTAGGAGCTGGGGAGTGGCTGTTGCTGTGTGATGACTGTGTGTTGCATTATGTAAATCAGAAGAGGATGAGGTGGCTTAATGATCTCACCTCTGCCTTGCCAGATGACTTCATGCTGCTTCTGTGTGCCTCCTTACAACGGCAGATTTTTGAGGATGAGAACAAGGCTGCAGTGCGAATCATGGCAGGTGACAATGTCGAGATCTGCATGAACCTTGATGCGGCCTCCTTTAGCCAACACAACCCTGTGCCAGATTTTATTCACTGCAGGTAACAAGAGCTTCACATTTGCTAAAAGCCACTTTCATGTGTGTATTTCCATTACATTGGTCCTCTATACTTTATCTGCTATACTTTGGAAATAGATGTGCTGAATTGTATGCACTGAAGCTAATAAATGCTGGACAGTGTGGGTCAGCAGCCTGGAGGCTGAGCCTCTGAATTACAGCACTGCACCTGCTTTTGTCCGTGTAAACCACCTCTTTATGGCCTCAGTTCTCCTCCTCTTGTTCAGACCAAAGCTGACTTGTCCCAATAATACCAGCTCTCCAGTGGAGGGTCCTCTCACTCATCTCTTATTCCTCCTCTGCATCCCCATAGCTCATCCTCATCTTCCCTCCCTCTTCCTCATCCCCCATCTTTCTTCCTTATCTTTCATCCCTCATCCTCATCCCTCCTCCTCGTCTTCTGTCTCTCCTACTCATCTCCATTTTTCATCTTCATCTCCATAGCTCATTCTTATCTCCACCCCTCCTCCTCACCCTCCAGCCTTCTTCCTCATCTTCATCACTTATTCTCATCCTCCATCTCTCATTCTTATCCCCATCCCTCCTCATCTATTCCTCCTTCTCATCCTCCATCCCTCCCACTCATCCTTAATCCCTCATCCCCATTCTTACTCCTAATCCTGCTGCCCTCTATCCTCCATGCCTCATACTCATCCCCATAGGACATCCTCATCCCCCTTTCCTCCCTCTCATCTCCATCCTTCCTCCTCATCCTCTATCCCTCATTCTTATCCACATAGCTCATCCATGTTCTCCATCCGTCAGCTTTATCCCCAACCCTCTTCCTTTTCCCCATTTCTCCTCCTCATCCTCCATTCCTCCTCCTAATCTTTCATCCTTCAACCACATCCCCATAGCTCATTTTATCCCCATTCCTCCTCACCTCCATTTCTTCTTCTCATCCTGCATTCCTCCTTCTCATCCCTATAGCTCATCTTCATTCCCATTCCTCTTCCTCATCTTCCATTCCTTCTTCTCCTCCTCCATCCCTCATTTGTATCCACATTCCTCCTTTTTATCCTGCATCCCTCCTCCTCATCTCCATCCCTCATTCTCATCCTTCATCCCTCATCCTTATCCCCATTCCTCCTCCTCATCCTCCATCCCTCCTCCTAATCTTTCATCCCTCCTCCCAATCTTTCATCCTTCATCCACATCCCCATGGCTCATCTTTATCCCCATCCCTCCTCCTTATCCTCCATTTCTCCTTCTCATCCTGCATCCCTCCTTCTCATCCTCATAGCTCTTCATCCCCACTCCTCTTCCTCATCCTGCATCCATCCTTCTCCGTCATCCCCCCTCCTCACCCTCCATCCCTCCATCTTTCTCCTCCTCCATCCCTCCTCACTTTCATCCTTTATCTACATCCCCATAGCTCATTCTTATCCCCCATTTCTCCTACTCATCCCCATCCTTCCTCCTCATCCTCCATTTCTCCTTCTCATCCTGCATCCGTCCTCTTCATCTCCACCCCTCATTCTCATCCTTTATCCCTCATCCTCATCCTCATAGTTTATCCTTATCTCCCATCCCTCCTCCTCATCCCTCTTGCCTCTGCCTCATCCTCATCCCTCCTTCTCATCTTCCACTCCTCCTACTCATCTTCCATCCCTCATCCTCATTTCCATAGCTCATTCTTGTCCCCCATCCCTCATCCTTTCCCTATCCCTCCTCCTTCTTCATCCTTCATTCTCATCCTCCATTCATCTTCCTCATTCTTCATTCCTCAGTCTCATCCTCATAGCTCATCCTCATCCCCTTTCCCTTATCCCCATCTTTTCTTCTCATCTTCCAGTCCTCCTACTTATCCTTAATCCCTCATCCTCATCCCCATAGTTATCCTCATTCTCTATTTATCCTCCTCATCCTCCATCGCTCATCCTCAATCCCCATCACTTATCCTTATCCCCATCCCTCCTTCTCTTCCATTTCTCATTCTCATCTTCCATCCCTCCTCCTCATCCTCTATTTTTCCTCCTCATCCCCTATTTCTCCTCTTCAGCCTCCATCCCTTATCCTTATCTCCCATCCCTTCTCTGCATCCTCCATCCCTCATCCTTATCCCCCATCCCTCCTCCTCATCCTCCATCCCTCATCCTTATCCCCCATCCCTCCTCTTCATCCCCCATCCCTCCTCCTCATCCTCCATCCCTCATCCTTATCCCCCATCCCTCATACTCATCCTCCATTCGTCTTCCTCATCTCACATCTCTCCTCCTCATCCCTTGTTCCTCGTCCTCACTTGCTGTATTCACTGGGCACTAAGGAGGAATGGCTCCCTAGATTCCATCTCGTGCCTGTGCTCTTCTTGAGCAGTGTCTCCCCTGTGGCCATGCAGGGTCTCCCTAGCAGCTTTTCTGTCCTCCACCATTCTGCCCAGCCTCATGACAGCTAATCTGGGCCGTGTTTCCCTCACAGTATTTGTGTTTAAACCATGCTTGACCTTTCCCATGCATTCACCCTTTCTGCATTCCCTGGGTTTCCATGTTGAGATTTTGTCACCCAAGGTCACCTTCATGGAGGGCAGGCCCACTCTGCCTGTGCAGTCAGATCTTCGGTCTTTCAGTGCCTCTAAAACTCCACTCAGCTGCCCGCTGTAGTCAGCTGTCTGAGGAAGCTGCTGTGACTTTTGATACCCCCTCATTAGTTGTATGTCATGGGACTAATTTCCTAACCTCTGATCCTCACTGATTAGTGTCTGCCCTATTGAGCCACACGAGGTTGCAGTGAGAGGCTCATGTAGTCACGGCACACATGCCATCCATGTGGAGGTAGGTCACTGATGGTACCCGAGCCGGCCGATCCCACACATGGAGTCACTCTCCAGCTTCCAGTCTTCCAGAGATTCCTGTTTACATGGCGTGGATCATCTTCTGCCTGGTGTCGGTATCTGAAGAACCCGTCTTATCCCCACTTCTAAGGTGTAGCCTTAGGGTGAAGATCACGTCTAACTTGCTTTTGTATTTGTCCCCATCCCCCTACTTACAGTTCTCGGCCCATAATGCATATACCAATACAGATAACTGTCAGTCACCTGCTACTGCCTTTGCGCCAGGCTCTGGTCCAGGCTTTGCACACATGGAGCCATTTTACCTCAGCCCAAGGAGGTCATGTTGTTATCCCCATTGTGGAGGGGAGGAAACTGCAGTGACGAGATGAGACGTAGGCAGCAGCAGAACTGGGATTGGAACTCAAGCAATCCAGCTCCCAAATCAATGTTTAAGCACTTGTGTGCCTTTTGATAGCACAAGAGGCTCAATATAAACTGAGTAAATTAGGAAGTGAATTTGCTTTAAAACAATATGCTACATAGACTTGACCATTCTATTTGTGAATTAAGTACTAAACTAGGCACTGATCTAAGGTAAGACTTCCATTTTTACCTCTTCTCTGTGATGCTAAGAAAACAATCAGTCCAGCCCAATATTTACTATTGCAAAGGGAACATGAGTATTTTCAATGTAGTCATGGAAAACCTAAATCGTAACTCCAGTGGAAAGCTTTTGTGTGCCATTGATTTTTAAAGCTGATTTTTGCTTTAGTTATTTCAAACTGTTGTTCTGTTTTTCAATGAGGACTGCCAGCAAAGTGACCCCCCTCAGGAAGTGACCCGTCAAATGCCACAGCAGTGAGTAGGAAGCCAGCGCACATGCTTGCTGGTCAGAAGCACAGCCGTGCTCCCCTCTCCTCTCCAACAGGGGTCAGCTCCACAGCACCCTGGGATCTCTGGAAAGCGGCCAGAGCCCTGAGAGTTAGGTGGCCCCTTAGCCACAGTACCTGTCACCAGGGCTCAGTCTCTCTATTCAGAAATCCTTAAGGCTCTTCTTTGAAGCATGTTGAGTGATGTTTTCCATGTTCTCCTCACAAGCTTAGTTTTATGAATTCAGGACCCAAAGTGGGTTCAGCGCCAAGATGTGAAGGCCAGGGCTGGTGAAGCAGGAATTGACGGCTGCAGGCAAGGAAGGAACGTTATGGAAAGAATAAGCTACACTCACAGTCACACACGGGCCTGCACACACACTCAAAATGGCAGCAGCCCAATTCCACTGAATTCAAACCACACACACTTCAGAAGGCCCCTAGGCTCATACAAATCACTACCTTTATTTGTGATGATCCAGGGATACAGGGAGATACTGACATTTCACTCTCCATTATGAAGTCAAGGAAGGGTTTATATATTTTTAAAAAAAAAGAATTATGAACATATTTAAGCGTTTTACTTTAAAAAGGGTAAAGGATAAAAGTTTACTTGTCTGAAAAATGTGCCAAGGCACAACTCAGAATCATCCCCTAATGATGCTGAATGGCTCGAGTGTGGTGCATATTTTATCAAGCAGTTTACTTACTAACATCCTACAAAACAAGAACCCATTCATTAATCAAAGAATTAATCCAGAATTGTTTCTCCTATGCTTCTTCCCAAATGTGCCAAAAGAAACTACCAAGGCAAAACCCCCAAAACCAAAAAGTTCTAATCAAGAAATGCAGTTAGGGCTAGGCCTGTAGGTGTGACTCCTGTCAGATGACATTGACCCGCAGGCTAGAGCTGCTGCTTGTTGCAAGACTGACACCTGAACGCTGGCTCCACCTTCCATGAGGAAAGTAGCAGGGATGGGTGGCCTGCAAAGGGAATCCTGACTCAGCCCGAGGACCTCCAAAAACAGAGTATTGGAAAGAACAAAAAAGCCTCACCATGGCTGTGGATAGTTGCTCAGAATCGCCTCCTCCCATCTGTAGGGAAAGATTTCCACCTGTAATAAAACCTTTGTGTTCAATATAAATTTGTTTAACTTCTAGTTCATCCATTCTTAACATTTCTTTCACTAGCCAGAAGGCGTCTGTATCTTGGAATTTCTTTTGCCATACAATTATTCATGCCTCCCATAGAAACAGAAAGGAGAATTTTGAATACTCAAGTGGTAGGCAGAAAATGTTGTTGTCTGTGAGAAATTTGGCCTGAATAAGGTGACGAGAAGCATACACACGGTTTCCACAACTCATCTATTGGTCTATTACTAAGTATTTGAGGGTTTCCTAGATAGCAGGATGAAATGAAAACTCGCAGTCTGATTTGCAGGGTGCAGTAGAGAGCAGGAATTTCTTCCCTTGTTAAAGACTTTCCTGATTTTGCTTTTGTTTGTTTTGTTGTTGTTATCCTTTTGTCGTTGGCTTTGTTTTCCAGATCTTACTTAGACATGTCCAAAGTGATCGTCTTCAGCTACCTCTTCTGGTTCGTGCTCACCATCATCTTCATCACGGGGACCACCAGGATCAGCATCTTTTGCATGGGGTACCTGGTGGCCTGTTTCTACTTCCTGCTCTTTGGGGGCGATTTGCTGTTGAAACCCATCAAGAGCATCCTGCGCTACTGGGACTGGCTGATCGCGTACAACGTTTTTGTGATCACGATGAAAAATGTCCTGTCAGTAAGTGGTTCCCGCTGCATAACACAGTTTCCATGTAAGAGTAAACAGTCCACTCGGTGATTATTAAAAGCCCAGTGCTTGTCGTGTTGCTCTCTTAAAAGCCCCAAATAAGATACTGCAAATTCAGAATTCAAAAGCCATTTATTCCTCTCTGTTGCCACATGAAACAGAATCCTTTTGGCTCATTTTCACCATTTCAAGGTCACATGGCTAAAGGATATGTGTTCACAGGAATAAATTCTAAAATGTCTTTTACTAATTAAAATTCTGTCTCTTCTGAGGAACAATTTGTCATCACTCCCAGTATGAGTTATGAAGTGGCCCTGTTTAGAGCTGAATTCGAGCCACTGAATCTTTTCAAAAGCTGTATTATGGTGGCAAAAAGCAACCCTCTTATCTAGAAAGAGCTGTAGAAGTGTGAGATAAAATGGGCGTGGGTCTCTGTGATACTGGGTGGGGTAGGGAATGAGGTGAAATGGGCTATTGCAGGAAGAATGTTTTATGTACTCATAAGATGTGGGTAGATAGAAGAGAAAATGCAGCTTTCTGTCTGGCTGTCTCTGAGTATAAGGACACAGCTAGAACCATGTAAGGCTGAGGGAACCCCCCCACCACACACACACCAGGGCCCGACGAAGCTTGGCTGCTCTGCTCTGAAGCAGCTGTGTTTCAGAACACAACTCTTCCCCTAACATGACATGTCACTCACACTGCCCACTGGTAATTCCAGAGTCGCTTCAACCCATCAGGACACAATGACACCATTTCAGTGATTTAGTGCTGCAGGAAATTAAGCACCAACCTCTCCTGAGCTGAAGGAGTTAATAGCTCTCTGACTGGCGCTCACTTAAAGTTTATCCCTGTGCCTGTGTCTCCCAGGCTGTAACTGCTGTTGCACTGAGAGAGCAGTGAGGAAGTATCTTCTGCTTCTTCCTTCCTAGCTGCTTAGGGATGAGCTCACCAGGCAATTCAGTTGTGATATCTCCTTGATTTTTGGCGGGGGCACGTGTATCACTGTGTCTAGAAGTCTTGGAAAGCCACGTTTATGTAGCCATGAATAGGTATTTGGATAATTTATTTTGTCTGAAGTCCATTGAAAGGTTAATCTTTTAGGTGATGGTGAAAGTGACTTTTATGGGTCACTTTTACCCCCCTGACATCAATTTACATTTGGAGTAGCATTGAGAGTTGCTGAAGAGAGCATGACACAGGACAACAGAGCGCTGGTTCATTCTGAAGCCAGTCTGATGGCGAGGAATCTGTTGCCAGAGGCTGATTTCACAGCCATGCTTGGGAAATGTGTGGATTCAAAGTTCGTTCATTCATTCATTCTGTAAACCTATATTGCAGACGTGTTTTTTGCTGAGCACTATTTGATGTATTGAAGAAATAGAGATAAACAGTTCTCAGGTTTTGCCCTCAAAGAATTCACATTCTACAAAGGAAGGTAGACCTACTTATAAATAATTATGATGCAATCTGTTAAATAATTATTACAACATTTTTGAGAAACAAAGCGAGAAAAAAGGATGCCTAATATCTTGCTTAGATAAGCTGGGAAGAAGCTTCCTGGAGGTGATGCCATTTGAACTCATCAGAGCCTCATAAATAGATTGAAGGGTCTGCAGGGAGACAAGGCGGGGAGGCATTCTTAGCCTGGAAAACAGGAACAAAAGCAGGATATGACGGTGTAGGCCTGGAATATTCCCAGGGCTGGGGAATCCATACTGAGTAACCGCTACTGTGGGAGCAGATCCTAATGATATTCTCCTCCCTCACATGTTCCCAGGAAACACACCGATGTAGCTGTCACCTTTATGTATTGCCTTGCAATGATTCATACTTGTTTAAACATTTTCTAGCTCAGGATTTAAACTTAACTGTAACAAAAAATTCATTGTTACGAGATAACCACCTGCCAATTTACAAAAAAAATTTCTTTACCGAGAGAATTGGTCAAACAAGACATAAAGCACATACTCTGTTCTGTTCTAAGAGCTACACCCTGTAGCTGAGGTCTGGGATGACCTCCAGGGAACAGCATAGGTTATATTTGTCTTGCTTGTAAGAAAATAACTGTACCAAAGTCCAAGTCCTAGGGTTCAGTGCACACCCATTCATTATCACAGAGTTGGGATTTATTTCTGTGATCGTCCAAGACTTCCTCTTGATAAACTGGTGCTTCCAAGTACAGAGAAAACATTACATGAAAGACCTTTTCTTTACTCACTCGTTCGGTTTAATTTTTCCCAGGAATTTACTACTCCTGAAGCAGTATCACAAGGTGACTGAATTTGTAGGTACAATTGGCATCTCCTGGAATCATTATCACTGAGACCTTGTGGATTCTTGCACACGTTGGGATCATAAGACACCACATTTTTTTCTGGGTGCAAAGCTTCAGAATTATCCCCCTCTTTTGTTTTTCAGATAGGAGCATGTGGATACATTGGAACACTGGTGCACAATAGTTGTTGGTTGATCCAAGCTTTCAGCCTGGCCTGCACAGTCAAAGGCTATCAAATGCGTAAGTATGAAAAGCAAATGTGGAAGCAGAAAGGCAGAAGAAGGAGGATAGTTGTATTGTTCTAATTTTAAAAGTGGGCCAAAGCACATAAAGATATGAAAGCGGGGTCGGTTATCTCCAGATGGAGGCTATAGAACTGTAGTACATTGTGACTCTATTGTCTATAACATGAGATGCCTTATGCTAAGCCTCTTTGATCGTCTTCTTGAAACTTCTGAAATGCTGAGGACTTGGAGGCTGAGGTCTGGGGATTGGATGTCGTGCTGTAGTAACTCCCCGGAGTTTTTGAGTCACGATTACGAAGGATTCCAGAAGCCCACTCAAACCTGCTGTTGTTCCATTTAACGTCTTAGGTCATTAAGTAACTCTGACTTCAGGCTCCTCTTGTCCTCGGGAAACTCAGAGGGCTTCAAACTCAGGGAAACAGTTGGGCGGAGCGTGAGGATTTCTAGAGTTAGACTCCAGCCAAGACAAAGGCAGAAGTGTCATTGCCACCACGCTGCCTCTTACCCCAGAACCGAGGACTACATCACGGTGGTATACCACGGCACCCAGAATGGGTGCTACTTGGACACAGTGCTCTCTCTGTTTATTTATTATTATTTATCTATTTATCTATTTTTGTAAAAATATTTCCAGACAGGGTCTCTGTTACCCAGGCTGGACTACAGTGGCACAATCATAGCTCACCGTAACCTTGAGCTCCTGGGCTCCAGCGATCCTCCCACCTCTGCCTCCTGAGCAGCTGGGACCACAGTAGCTGCCTCCTGAGTAGCTGCACCACCATGCCTGGCTAATTTTTTAATTTTTTGTAGAGATATTGCCCAGGTTGGTCTTGAACTCCTGGCCTCAAGCAGTCCTCCTGCCTCAGTCTCTCAAAGTGCTGGGATTACATGCATGAGCCATCACACCCAGTCTTCTTTAAAAAGATTCATTTTTTTTTAATATGTGGTTTCTGTTTCAGACTATCCTTTGCCAAAGCCTCACTGGGACTTTGTTTTTCACCTAAGAGAAGGCATACTGTTGATAGTCCTTCTAATAAGCCATGCTGTGTTCACTACTCTGCTGGTTACCCCTGGGTATAGCCGTTCCCAGAATGGGTGTGTGCTTTTGTATAAGAGCATTTCCTCTGGCACTGGGACATTACTTCTCTGTGGCCCTTGTTGGAGGTGCCTTTCTTCCTGAGAGAGAGAAATACTCAGGAGGCCTCCCATGTTAAAGGGACCCTCCTGAGCCGTATAGTGTGAAGGGTTCACGGCATGGTCAGCCTTATGAATCAGTGTTGATATTGGATTGGAAGTGTGTGACCTCCTTGTAGATAAATCAACTCATAAGTCAGAGCCTCAGACTGCTGCTTTCATGCCTGTATTTCCAAGCCTGACCATACTCCAGATTGTATGAAATAGCACTGGAAATGGATGTTAATTTTATTCTGTGTTTTTCTACTGTTACCACAGCTGCTGCTAATTCACCCTGTACACTACCCAGTGGGGAAGCAGGAATCATTTGGGACAGCATATGTTTTGCCTTCCTCCTGCTGCAAAGAAGAGTTTTCATGAGTTATTATTTCCTACATGTTGTGGCTGATATCAAAGCTTCCCAGATTCTGGCGTCAAGGTGGGTCGGACCATGAAATCAGGTGGTTTCTCCCAAGAAACGTGCCTGAAATAATATTGCACTGTAATTTCTGTCTGAGCTTGCTTCGAGAACCCACAAGAAGTTAAGGAATCCCTTCCAGCAAAACCAATCCAAGAAGAATTTAGCACAAGGCCTTTAAAATAGAAGAGTAACAGGAAAGCCTATGTAACCATCAGGCTTCACAAGGAATGGGGCTGCCATGGAAGGCCACAGGCTCACTGGTCAATTGAAGCCCTTTCAGAACCCACCACTTCTCTAAAAGTGGCTCAGTCTGGTCTCAGACAAAACAGTAACCTATGCCACACGGGTCTAGAGTTGAGTCCATCTTACACCTACCTCCCCCTCCTAGCCTGCTTTTCTTCTCTGAGCCACTGACACAATTTGCATTACTACCTGTTTTTCCTCCTAGGCTCTATTCTTCCAGTTTTTGCGCCTGCTCTTGTAAGTTTAGGAAAAAAGATTGGGGAGAGGTAATAAAGCGAAGTGGCCTGAGGCGGGGGCTGGGTGTTGACGACTAGCTCTGTGGCCCCCAGCTGCTGCATCTGTTCCTCTCCGAAACTCAGACCTTGCCTAGGTCACATCAGAGTCTTGGTGTGAATAAGCTGATGGATACTGGGTTCTGTTATATGAAATTACCAATATCTATCATTTGACTTGAGGTTTAGATGAACATATTTACCTACAGTTTTTCTAGAGTCTGTTCTCTTTCCCTGCCATGATAAACACAATGTTTATTTCCAAGGTCCATTTCTATGATGGCAGTTGTCAGCCTCCGTTACCTAACTTGGAGTGAAATAGAAAGAGGCCCTAGTCGGGGACCTGCAGTTAGTCAGAGGAGCCTCCTGGCACACCCTCATTCCGTGGATGACAATGACTTTGTGTACCGCATTGCCCTGGAATTCATTGTTATAATCATTTTCTAATACCCAGGACACTTTTTTCAGAGCAGAATACAGTGTTTCATCCCAATTGTAACCTTCTTTACTCACACATAAGCAGCTGGTGTTTTTGCAGGTAAATGCCTCTTGTTCGCCTTTCCCAAAACATTTGGTCTGTAGAGGTCCTTGTATAACCTATCTGATGAACTTCCACTTAAAAACAATCTTCATCAGGCTCCTAAGGCAATGTGCTCTCCTAATTTCCCCTTTTCCCTTGTGGTTCAGGCTTCTAGGTCTTTTTTGCAACCTCTTTCTTTGCCCATCTGTCAAATGTGAATGTTCCCCAGTGTCTTTTTCCCGAAGTTGTCACAATGATTTAGAAATCATGCCCTTCATGTTATAGTAAGAGCGATAACTGTGGTTCAGAGTACAGTTCATGCCTGTTAAAGAAAAGCCATGGGTTGATAAATAAGCACTGAACTCATAATAGTGTGTCCAAAGCATTCACATTCATTCATGCATTCATTTTTCCACTGCCTACTCTGTTACAAAGAGGTGATGCTCACCTCTGCCCTCACAGAGCTCACAGACCTGCAGGCAAGTGGCACGTGAGCAAGCAATTCTACTACAGTACACCTGGTATCGTCTCAGTCCATTTGGGCAGACATAACAAAAATACCATAAAGTAGGTGGTCTATAAACAGTAGACACTTATTTCTTACAGTTCCAGAGGGTGGAAAGTCCAACGTCAAGGTTCGGGCAGATTCAGTGTCAGCCTGGGGCCCACTTCCTCATAGATGGCCATCTTCCCACTGCATCCTATTTTGGTGGAAGGGGCAAGAGACCTCCCTTGCGCTTCTTTTATAAAGACAGTAATCCCATTCAGGAGGGCTCTGCTTTTCCGCTCAGTCAACTCCAAAAGGCCTCACCTCCTGTCCGTCACCTTGGGAGTCAGGATTTCCACATGTGAATTGTAGGGGATGCAGACATTCGGACGACAGCAGGTGTGACGGTAGGAGACACTCCAGGAGCCATGAGGTCATATCAAGGGAATATAACCAGCCGCAGGGGTGTGAACCAGGTGGCCTTCCATTCCCAATGCAGGCTGAAGGATGAAGAGGAGTTAGTCAGAGGAGAAGGCAGGGGAAGCAGCCCAGTGAAGCTACGGAGGGAAGTAGCCATCAGAAGCTCACAGTGACTGCAGCACTGAGATTGGAAGATGAGAACAGTGAGTGGTGAGCGATAAGCTCCAGGTCAGGAGAGACCAGGTCCCTGGGGGGCTATCAGCCAGGATTATGTCTTTAGAAATACTCCCACAGTCTTAGGAAGGCCTTGCAGTGTTTAAACAAGCAAGTGGTATGACTGTATTTGCATTTCAGGAAGCTCACTCTGTGGTATGGAAAACAGATGGGTATAGGCAGCTCCGTAGGCAGAAAGACAGCTAAGCAGCTGCAATGATAATCCAGGGTTGAGGTAGCAGCTAGACCAGGATAGGATCACTGAGAAAGGTATTCCAGAGGCAAAATAGGCACAGCTGGAAAACTGCTTGGAAGGAAGGGAGATGGTGACAGAAAGGGAAGCATAGAGGGTGATGTGCCCGGGATTCTGGCTTAGCCGAACGGTGGTGCCAGTCCTAAATATAGGAACTCAAACAGGGAGAGAAGACTGACCGCAGCTCTGGAGTTGTAGGTCTCATGGGCACATGAAACTCAACCAGTTGGGAAGTCCAGTGGGCAGATGCATGGACAGGCTTGGAGAAGAGAGTAGATGAAGTGCCATCATTGCACAGATAGAATTGAAGGAGGTGAGTTGCAGCTGCTGAGAGGGGGTGTGAAAAATGAGAAGAGAACCCTGGGGAACATTCACGTTTGAGAGATGGGCAAAGAAAGAGGTTGTAAAGAAGACCAAGCAGCCTAAGCCACAAAGAAAAAAGGAAAACTAGGAGAGCACGTTGCCTTAGGAGCCTGAGGAAGATCCTTTCCAAGTGGAAGTCCATCAGATAGGTTATATAAGGACACAAATAACAACTGAACATTGAAATTGGTGACCTTGACAGTGGGGTCAAAGTCAGACAGCAACAAGCAGAGGTGGGAGTTGTAAAGGCTTAGAGACAAGACCTCAAGACATCTGACTGTGAAGGGGGAGTGATGTAAGTCCCTGCATAGGAAAATGTGGGATGTGGGGATGTATGAGTTTTCTTTTTCTTTTTTTTAAGGTTAGCAAGACTTGAGCACGTTTGCATGTTTATGGACAGAATTCAGTACTGATGGGAAGGTTGGAAAAGCAACAAGAGACAGAGAAGCAGGAATTTTGTGTCCCCCAGGCTAGGGGTGGGGAAGGGACCTGGAGCACAAGGCAGGCCGAGGCAGGTGAACGGTACCTCTTCCACTGTCCCTGCAGGACTCCTGTGGGAGGGATGGTGCAGGAGACTGAGGAACTTACTGCCTTAAGGTTTGTGTTCCCTCTGGGAAGCAGGAAGCTAGGTCATTTACTAGGAGTGAGAAACCACTCCACAGACTTCAAGACTTGAGAAAAGCGTAGCAGAGTTTGAAACAGCCACCGTGGAGAAGCAGAAGACTCCAAGGAGTCGGGGGCTCTGCAGAGAACCGTCTGCCCAGGTGGGCGTTTCTTCCAGCAGCTGCCAACAGCCCCTCTCAGGACAGGGCGGGCACACCATCAGGCCCCTGCAGATCTGGGATTTGTGAAGCATGTAATAGTGTGACAGCGCTGAGAATGTGAAGAAGGTTGGGGAGATTGTGAGCATGTAATAGTGTGACAGAGCTGAGAATATGAAGAAGGTTGAGGAGATTGTGAAGCATGTAATAGTGTGACAGAGCTGAGAACATGAAGAAGGTTGAGGAGATTTATGGAGACACTGAAGCTGACCTGAAAAGTGAGAAAGAACAGAAGGGAGTGGAATGACAGGAAGAAGAGAATCAGGGACAAGAGACTAAAAGTCCCGCAGATGGAGCAGGAACTTGGCCTTCACATCGTCCCTGAAGGAATCCCCAGTTTCTGCTCACTGAGTAGAAAATGAATCTGAATGTACCCTTCTTGCAAATTTCTCCCATTGGTATAACTGCAATAAGGTCAGGTGAGAATGCTTTACTGAAGTCTAACGTTCAGTGGGACGGGTTTGAAGAGGCTCGTGGGCTTCAGTGTCTTGGAGAATACAAAACACTTTCTCTTCACCGATCTTCACTACCAGGCTTGTGAGCAGCCTCTTCACTCCCAGGGGGAAGGCTGTGCCCTGTTAGCCTAGTGGGAAAAGGCTTCTAGAAGGGGCCTTGTTGACTCCCACTCCCAGCCAGGAAACTCCAAGCAGCTGCCATAAAGAGATGTTACGTTTTCTAACCCTTAGTAATAATTTTCAGGAAGAGATGAACAACAATGGCAAGAATACTGACTTGTTCATGTTTCCACTTCCCCTTTAGAGGAGCTGAACTTTTCCAGGCCACAATTGTAAAAGCTGTGAAGGCAAGAATTGAGGAAGAGAAGAAGTCCATGGACCAGCTGAAGCGACAGTAAGGATGCTACTGATGCTCATCCTCCTTCCGTCTCCTGATTGTGTGACCACATTCAGCTGGCGCTCCACTCTTGGGGAGCCTCAAACCCCTGAAAAATATATATGTATGGACTTTCACAACTTCCTATTTATTTATTCTTGTGCGGGGGCAGTTGCTCATGCCACTAGACTGAAAGTGAAAGCAGTTTAACAGATCGCTCCAGGATGGTGAAAATGGGTGCTCTCTTGCAGAGGACCAGGGATCAGTTGCCAGCTCAGTGACTTACTTTAGAACCTTGAACAGGTCATTTAAGTTCTCTAAATTTGAGTTTTCTGGACTCACAATTCTGCCTTCATGGGTTTTTGTAAAGATTAAACTAGCTAATAAACGAGACAGGGTCTTGCTCAGTGCCAAGTACTTGATATAAGCATCCATTCCATCTAAGGGGGTAAATGTGGAGTCAGCTTTGGAAGCATACTTTTAGATAATATCATCCAGTCTCTTTGGAAAGAAACTGATGACTCTGGTATTAGATGACTTAGAGTCAACATTAACTAGAGGCAACACTAGAAATATAAGCCAGAGTTCTTTATATCCCATCTAAGGTTTTTCCCACTATCCCATTCTGGATGAGCCAAAGGGTAGACTGACTCCACTCCGGAGACTTGGGAATTCCATGGAAAATAATCTTCTTAGAGTGAATTTTTCAGCAATGATGGAACCTCTGAGGACTGTTTGGGAACCAGGTTTAAAAGGCGATGGCCATGGAATTATAAGCCTAGACACTTTTCCCAAGAAAATGGAGATACCATTTGCCCACTGGGAAAGTTCCCTAAGTTTGCTAAGGCAGTTTTATCTCATTCTGACCTTATTTCCCAGCACTTTTTCCCAAGCAGAAATATTTCTTAGTATAAATTAGATTATTCCACAGCATGATTATTTTCATAAAGACATAAATTATATATAAATTATATATAAAAAATTATAATGTAAATGCAATATGGTACAACTGTTTTTACTGGTGTTTCTAGTTATCCAAATCAGGCCTAGAAGAATAACAAATTTGGACTCACGTTTAGAATATGTTCCTAATTTCCCATAAGTGAGGTCTATTACTGTAATTCTCTTTGCTAAATCTTTCCATTTGTTTAAGAATGCAAAACTTGGGAGAATAAAGGACTTGTATTTCATAATATGCAATGTTCAAGCTGACTATGATACAAGATGTGAGTGGACATCAAGTATAGCTTACCTAACTTCAGCATAATCATTATTGATCATATTATTAAGACTAGCATCTATGTAGTGCCAAATAACATGGGAATACAGACCCAAACACACACACACACACACACACACACACACACACACACAAATATGTATGTAAAAGAAAGGGATACTTGTTGCTAATGAGCAACCATTGTACAATTCCCAAATATTCCAAAGTGATTTGTGCATGAATTTAGCTACATACATACCAGCGTTAGTCCAAAGTACTGACCACATGAGAACAATGAATGTGTTCTTGGCATTACTAATGTTATTTTACTTTATAGGATGGATCGCATCAAGGCCAGGCAACAGAAATATAAAAAGGGTAAGGAGAGGATGCTGAGCTTGACCCAGGAGCCAGGGGAAGGCCAGGACATGCAAAAACTCTCTGAAGAGGATGATGAAAGTACGTCAAGACATTTTCCTCTTATTCAAGTACCTTAACATTGAATAGTAGCTTGATATTGAGCAGGACTGTGAAATAACATTACTTTTTATTCTGCCAAGATTATCAATACACTTTTTTGATTCAGCAAGCTTTATTTTCCCATTGTGAATGGATACATTCATTAGTTTCTTAAAGTATATATTTGATGAATCAATTACTTTACAAGTATCTACTCTTCAGCAAGATAGCTTTAACAAACACATAACCTAGCTTTTGTTCCACAGCCATCTGTTTCTGCAGTAGATTCGCAGGATTTTGCTTAATTTGTTTCTTTTTTTGTTTTGTTTTGTTTATTTGTTTTGAGATGGAGTCTCGCTCTGTCACCCAGGCTGGAGGGCAGTGGCGCAATCTTGGCTCACTGCAATCTCCGCCTCCCAGGTTCACACCATTCTCCTGCCTCAGCCTCCCAAATAGCTGGGACTACAGGCATCCGCCACCACGCCCAGCTTATTTTTTTGTATTTTAGCAGAGACGGGGTTTCACCGGGTTAGCCCAGATGGTCTCAATCTCCTGACCTCGTGATCTGCCCGCCTCGGCCTCCCAAAGTGCTGGGATTACAGGCGTGAGCCACCACGCCCAGCCTGCTTAATTTGTTTCTTTAAGGGATATATTTCTGATATACAGTCTACTGTTATCTTTTATTTCTTTTTTTTTTTTTTTTTTTTTTTGAGGCGGAGTCTCGCTCTGTCACCCAGGCTGGAGTGCAGTGGCCAGATCTCAGCTCACTGCAAGCTCCGCCTCCCGGGTTTACGCCATTCTCTTGCCTCAGCCTCCTGAGTAGCTGGGACTACAGGCGCCCGACACCTCGCCCGGCTAGTTTTTGTATTTTTAGTAGAGACGGGGTTTCACCGTGTTAGCCAGGAAGGTCTCGATCTCCTGACCTCGCGATCCGCCCGTCTCGGCCTCCCAAAGTGCTGGGATTACAGGCTTGAGCCACCGCGCCCGGCCTTGTTATCTTTTATTTCTATAAATTTTATATGGAAATGAAATATGTATGTGTATTTTATGCGGTACCTGAATATTGGTACCTAAAATATCATTCAATTATTGCCTGCTCAAATGAAACTTACCATGAAATATATATTGATTATATCTAATTATAGATTTATTATATTACATTAAAGTTTAAAGGATCTTTTATAGAGGCTTGCATGCTTCTCTATGTGAATGGAATGGAGAAATAATGCATGATATTTTCCCAGTGCATAGTATCTATTCGTGACTAGGACATTTATATTTTCCAGCTATGCATTAAAATAATCACAAGAAAAAATTCTACTTATTGTAGTTTATGTACTTTAACAAATTATTTGCCAGTAAATGATTCTATAAAATTTGGGGGATGCTTCCTTTCTGTTAATTCAATGGAATATTCAATGTGGGATGTATTTTTGACAGATAATCCTTTCTTTTTTCATGTCTTTATATGCCCTCAGTCACTAAGAAGAAAGTGAAAATGTAGCATACTGTTAAAAGAACAATGAGTATTTATCTTGTGAAATTGACTGTTAATACATGTATATTTTTCAGATTCAATATAGTTCCTTACCTGACCTCTGATATACTTTTGCAATTTATCTAGATTTGACAATTGAGTTGTTAAAGCGTGGTTTTCAAAATTTGTTTTCTCACTTTATACGAATTAATATTTGGACATATTTTATTTTAGGAGAAGCAGACAAACAGAAAGCCAAGGGCAAAAAAAAGCAGTGGTGGCGGCCTTGGGTTGATCATGCTTCCAGTAGGTTTTCTCGATCCTCTTACAACCTCATCAACTCTAACCCTTATATCCTTGACCAGAATTCAGGCATTCCCATGACCCATGTGTTCCATGCATGGTTTGATCCTTGTGACTTGATAGGGGGTCGGAGTGTAGGAAAATTTCAGTGTCAGTGGGTCTTTGAGCCCGAGGTCCAATTCTTCCAGGAACGTCAGCACAGACATTCCTGTGCTGGCTGAAGAAAGCCAAACATGTGGCTTATAGACTCTAGAGCACAATTTCTGGGCTCAGCAAGGGAAGAAGAATTGGATATTATATTGTCCAATTCTGAGGTCTAGAGCCCTATTCACGTGCATATTTTATGGCTAAATACCCTTACTACAAATGAGCTTGAGCTCCACCTTGGACTCCGATGTAAGGATGATCATTCTATTCAAAGTGTCAGTGACCCTCTCTATAAGGCACTAGGCATGGATGCCAGTGAGCCTTCCCTCCCGTCGTTCCCACAGCTTTGATTTTATTTGCATTTGAGGATTTTTGGCAATTTATTAAATAGAAAGATGAGGGATAACTTAAAATGCACTCACTTTCTTACTTCGCCTCCTCCCCAGTTTCAAAAAGGCACTCCAAATTCCAATGCCCAAATGCGGCACAACATTCAAGACTCCTGATGCTCAGAGATGACCAATGAACAGCAAAAACCAGAAAACGATTTTTAAAAGCAGATCCTGATAGCCACATAGAATGCAGTGTGTTTCCCTCCTGATCATAAAGATGAATGAGGAATTCTGGAGCTTGGTGGCTATATTGGCTCTGCTTAGCAAAGGAAATATCACTATAGGTCAATGGCATTAGAGTGGAATGACCGATTCCAATCCAGTCCTCTTTACATTTCTTAGAATATTGAATAATTATTATTTTGCAAGTTACATATAATGTCTTCTTCAGTCTTTTATATCTTATACGATGTCTCCATACTTGTAGCTAATCTAATCGGACAAGGAATATCACTGAGACAAATAACATCACACAGTTGTAGGAGTGAATCTACTAGGAGGGTATTTAGAATCACTAGGAAATCAAATAAATTAGAACTTCTTCCCATACCTAATTATTGGTTTCACATAGATCTGACATTGGCTGTCTCTCCCAAGACATAATTTTCTAAATCAGAAAGCTGGTTTAATGAAGCAATATTTGAAATTTGCTTGGCATATCTGGATGTAATCAAATTTAATCCTAAATATTGAATTTCAACATTATGACAAAAAAAAAGAAAAACACAAGATTATAAAGAGTTTTATTTAATTTTCTCCCCAAGTCCAAAGACAAAAGATTCCATTCGGAGTTCAATGTGACTCTTATTTACTGTTCAGGGCATAAGTCACGCTAACAATCTGGTAATGCAGTTCACAAGATGCCTGTTTCTATCAAGTCACAAGTAAACTGTGCTTGTCTTTATGTTTTTAAAGGGCCTCTGCTAGTTTAGAGAGACCTATCCATTTCAAAATTGTGTCATATTGAATGTTTTTTCACTTCACCTGGGGTAAATTCCCACTGCAGTCATTGTGCTTGCCTTTCCTTTCCTCATCTAAAAATTGCATTTGCAAAGGAATTGGATATGGTCTTTGATAGCTATCTTACAAGTTGTAATAATTTAAAGAACTTCCTATGAAGGTTGTTGATTTTAGATTTTCTGGTTCATTTCACCCTCATTATATCAAGTTCTTAAAGACTGATGTTAAACTAAATGTGCCTTGTTACAAAACCTTATGAGGCAATAATGCAGAAATGTGTGTAATTCATAGTTTGGAATCATTCAGACTGTGGTGTTAAATTTTTTGCTGCAAAATGTATTTCTTTTTTACAAGCAAATGAAGAATGAAAGGGAAAGAATGTGTGCTTTATTGTTGTGTCTATGATGAGTTCCAGAATTTATCTTTAGATCTGGAAGTACTTTGTTTGAAGCCCTTAATTTGATCTTTTGAGTTACTGGGTTTTCAAACAACTGTTTCTTACAGAAGCCAAGTGCAAGAATTAGTGTAGTTGGATACACAGGTGTAAATCTATTGACAATACAAAAATGTTGCTATGTTCTTGATGTTATTGGTAAGCAGTGAAGATCTTAGCATGGTCTGTACAGGGACAAATCTCCTACTTCCATACCTATGTACACACGTAAGATTGCATTATTGCTGTTCAATGATACCTTCCATTCCAATGCTGTGTGTTTCAATATTGGTTCAGTACTGCCTCAATTAATACCAAGCTTCATCTTATTGATAATTATCTGAAACAGAGGGCCAAGTTCTGAGGATAAAAGTGGTGGAATTTAAAAAGTTGATTTCAAATTTAATAATTTAGCAGTAACATCAACATCCATGATATGTATGTGGACACAGACTGCAGTCAGGTTCTCCATCTGAGCTAACAAACAAGTGTATAAGAGCTTTTCTACTAACTATTTAACAGATGGCACGAATGAAAATATGCTCTTGTTATTTTCCTAGTTTCATTTCAATAACATTTTATAAGGAAATAAGAGACTTTTTTACGTTTTCTTTTTTATTATGGGATAATTCTACTAGCTCACATAAATATTGGTGGTTTTTTTTTTTTTTTTTTTTTGAGACGGAGTCTCGCTCTGTCGCCCAGGCTGGAGTGCAGTGGCGCAATCTCGGTTCACTGCAACCTCCGCTTCCTGGGTTCATGCCATTTTCCTGCCTCAGCCTCCTGAGTAGCTGGGATTACAGGCGCCTGCCACTGCGCCCAGCTAATTTTTTGGTATTTTTAGTAGAGACGGGGTTTCACCATGTTAACCAGGATGGCCTCCATCTTCTGACCTCATGATCCGCCCACCTCGGCCTCCCAAAGTGCTGGGATTACAGGCGTGAGCCACCAAGCCCGGCCAATACTGGTGGTTTCTAATGATAAAACCAATGTTACAACTGCTTGAGATGAAAACCTTTTGAACTTGTCCAGATGAATAAAAGTTATTGAAGGTATGATTGAATACAATTTAAGCTAATGTTGATTTTGGAACTTATAATGAGGGTAAAATGCTCAATCTTATAATTGTCTGTGTTTTTCCCAAACGACCACGTGATGTAGAGTCCACGTCACTTTCCTGCGAATCTCTCGGCTTATGTGAAGGCATTACTTTAATGGTCTTTTTCACTGTCAAATGTAATGCTGTAACTTTGGTTTGTTCTTGCTTATTCTCACTTGTGTTGTATTGCATTTATTTCTTAAGGCCTGGACCCAGTACTCTGGGCCTGGTTCTTTCTTCAAAATGAAAATAACAAATGACAGTGCTTCTGTTCAAGGATATAAGGCCCAACTCACCCACTCTGTATCTTCATGAATGGAGGCTTCAGATTCTTCTGAAATCGTGGGCAAAATTACTTAACTTTTGGCCATGTGAAGTGATATTCAAGCAACTAATTTTAAACAAGCCAAGGTTTTCCATTACCTTACAATGTATAGGCCCGAAAGATAACTTAAGACATCACAATATGTCATCCAAAAGAGACCTGAGCATTTGAAAACCTGAATATAATTTGAAAATATGTTTTCCTGCAATGATGGGACATTGCTTGTAGCATCAGAAATGTATATGCTGGGCCTCTTTTCTCTGATAGACTTAAAATAATGATCAAACTGATAAAGATTTAATTTATTAAATTTCCTTAAATCTCCGTACATTGTAGTTTTCTCTGCTCCCAACTCTTGACACAGGCATTATGTTCTTGTAGCGAAAGCATCAGACAAGGCAAAGACGATCCATACTGTTTGTGCTTTGTGTCTTGTGGTCAGTAGAGTGCTCCTCAAATTTCAGAAAGCTGCTGGGGAGTTCCTTGTTGACCAGAAGCCTAGCAGTTGTAAACCCTATGGACCCTGTCTGCCGTTCTCAGTCTGTCTCAGGGCTATGACACGTAGAAGCAGCCAGAGCGCTGTTGCTGGTGGTGTTTTTGTTGTTACTGTCGTCGTTGTGTTGTATTATTTTGTTTTCAATGTTACCTGCCCATTTCGTCCTCATGGCAGTGTGTGGGTGTTTGTTGTTTGTTTGTTTGTTTGTTTTTGAAATGTCTTTGCCATGTATGTTTTGTCCCTTGTGTTACATGTGGAGAAGTCAGGTCTGCACAGTATAAAGTGAAGGAGGAGGTTGGTGACACTGATCTTGGTCCTGAATCGTCCTGATTGGCTTATCTGCAACGGTTTGGGCCCAGTCAGACAAAGCCTGATCCTCCACCTCACTTTGGCCTTGTCTAAAGACCAAAATTGCTGAATTTTGAAATGATAGTGTTCAGTTATTTTGGTCATCAGGGTAACAAAACTGGTTACTGCAGAGTTGATCTGCTTCATCTATGTAAAATTTACAATGAAGAAGGGAGAACATACCAGAACCACCCTGTAGTGGCCAATTCTCTTATATGGCAAAGACAAGGCCTCATACTCTGTAGAGCCAACATGCCAACACCACGTAGCATTAGCCGAAGATGAGTTCTCTTCATCTCGTGTGTTTTCCTCTCTGCCAACATCTCTCATTGTGGTTCTCTTATGGACAATTTGTGTATCTTTAGGGGACATTTCATTAATAAGCCCCCAATTTCCTTGTATGTCTTTCAAGAAATAAGTGAATATTTTGTTTTGCTTAGTGGTCAGGAGTGGAGATTATTATTTGTTTGAAACGGATAGTGAAGAGGAGGAAGAGGAAGAATTAAAGAAGGAAGATGAAGAGCCTCCACGAAGGTCAGCATTCCAGGTAACTATGGGGAAAATCATTCCTTTGCTAGTTGGAAGAGCTTTTCTTATTGACAGACCTTGATTGCAGGCCTAGACACCTCCTGTCATATTCATATGTCATAGCTCCCCCGAAACTTCTGATTTACATCTGCCATTCTTTATTTCTAATGAAATTGTAATGATGCCTGCTCCCAGCAACACTGTAATTAGTATCAAGTAAGAATCGTGTGCAGACCAGGTTTTCATTCACTTGCACTGAAACAGTTTCTGATACTATAAACAAAAAATAAAGCTTCGTTGGGTGAACTCAACGTTTTTCTTGCAAGCAGGAAGTGAAAAAGATTTCTCTGGCATTGCTTTGGATTGCTTGAATGGACTTACATTTCAATATGTGAGATAGGTGATAAAACAAAATCCTTTCTTTGTTTTGGAGCAAATGATCATTTAAATATTGCTTCAAAGTTTGAAAACCATTTCATATGTATTGCTAAAGATTTGAGAATATATTGAACTAGTAATAAAAATACATGGCACAGTTCTGGTTTCTTCAGCTTAGCTACCTTTCTGTTTTAGAACCTGCTTTCTGTTTTAGAACCTGCCGTCCCATTCTCAGCTATAGCTCACCAGCCTAATGTAGCATATTGAGTGAATGTGAATCGATGCTTGTTAAAGATGAGGCTTTGTCATTAGAGTTACGTATAGGATGAAAATTGGTCTGTATTTCTTTTATCAATAATTACATACTAGGGCTGTTATTTCCCATTTGTTTTCCTATGAGGCACATAGAATGATGTCCATCAAGCCACATGATATGCCCATGATAAGGCCGTCAGTTTTTTGCCCAGGCCTTCTCAAGTGGGTGGGGCCCATCCATGCTTTGTTTTCCCAGTGACATTGAAAAACTGAACTCTCCATAGAGACACCTTGGTCTGATGCTTTCTTTCTTACCCCATTGCTTCATGTCTGTTTCTTCATGACCGAGTTTTTGCGCATGTTTGCAACGGGCTTATCAAATACTAATGACTTAACTCATTTATTTTTATTCAAAAGAGTTTTATTCTAACCACCACTCATCATGCAGCCAAGGAGAGAACATGAACATCTTCACTATGTTGGATGGATTATATGCAATGATGACTATTTTCTTTATTCCTAACTTACAAGCAGAGCACATTTTATTCCAGCTTCAGTGACTGGCACCTTTTAACCTAGTTGGTGTAACTGTAGAGACGAATTCATAGTGACATCATATATTAAATTACTAGTTTTTGGTTTTTTCTACTAATTACTCTTGCTTTGTCCTTCTTTGTAGAGAGCTATTGGGAAGTTTGCATCAGCCATTTTAGCCTTGCCAAAGTCTGTCATTAAACTTCCCAAAACTATTCTTCAGTATTTAATCAGAGCTGCAAAGGTATTTGATGTTTTACTGATGTGTAGTGTGTGACTCTCTGCTCTGTAGAACTGTAGAGAAATATACCTTTATTGCCCTATCTCTGCATTTTCTCGGTTCTATAGATGGTACCATGAAGAAATTACAGGAACATAAACTATTAGAAAAAGTTTTCCAAAACAAGTTCTTAGAAGCCAAAGTTCTTATTATTTGACTCTTGTTCTTAAGTGGACACCAGAGACTCGAAAAGTAGAAAGAGAAAATGCAGATACAGATAGACTTTCAGTCCTTCTCATGGTGTTGCCTAAGTCACATCTCATTTTAAAAGGGGCACATCTGGTTGCATGCATCAGTTCTGATGAGTAAAAAAGGTGATAATTTTTCTCAGAAAGCTGGTAAAATTCTGGATAAGTTAATAAAAGATGTCTTTTACTGCATCTCTCTTTCGGGTCCCTTTCAGTCTCCATCTTCCAGTTTCTGCACTCGGTACAGCCAGCTTCTCCCTGGGCTGATCCACCCAGTGCAGTCTGCGGGCTCCTCACTACCACAGATCCGTGCTAGGGCTTTTGATTATACTGTCAAAAATTATTTGTTGATTAATCTAATGCACAATTGAAGTTATTCAGCTACCTATGCTGTAGTCACTTCGTTACGGAAAAACATGAATAATGAATTCCTATTCTTACATTTTATAGAAAGTCCTTTCTCCCGAACTCAGTCAGGGGCAGCCACTAAAATGCTTTGGTCTGTATGTCCCTCCACTGCTACCCAAGTAGCTCGATAGTGACATAGACCAGTGCTTCACACATTTTACCGTGGGATCTTATTTAAATGCAGGTTCTGAATCAGCAGATCCTATGGGACCTCACATTGTGCATTTCCCTCAAGCTCTCATGTGAAGCACAACCGTGGCTGGGCCTTGAGTAGCAGCATCCACACTTCCAGGTTCCTTCTGCTTTTCAAATGCCAGGATCCTGTTTTTTAGTGTAGTATTTACCATTTCTGCTTCCCCCAAATTCTTTTCCTTTTCTTTTCTATGACTACCATATGACTTTCCCAATTCATCTTTAAGAATTTATTTAAATAAAATATAACAATGTAATTATCCCCCATCTTAGTTTCTTTTTTAAAAAAGTATCTTACAGACAACATAAAGAAGGTGCTAGACCATACCTGAATCAAAGGACAGATGATGAAACTTCACCAGTTTCAGTTAAGGATCTCCACTCTGATAAAGCTCTCCCTGTCTTAAAGAATAAGTGCATTTTCGCATAGGTTGTTAGTAAAACGAATCCTATTTTAGCTCTCCCTGTCTTAAAGAATAAGTGCATTTTCGCATAAGTTGTTAGTAAAATGAATCCTATTTTAGCTCTCCCTGTCTTAAAGAATAAGTGCATTTTCGCATAAGTTGTTGGTAAAACGAATCCTATTTTAGCTCTCCCTGTCTTAAAGAATAAGTGCATTTTCGCATAAGTTGTTAGTAAAACGAATTCTATTTTCCCCTGATATATAGAGTAAAATTTAAGATAAAGTCAGGAATGCATGCTACTGGTAGCAGCTCTTTGGAGAGCTCAAAGGTCTTTCATATAAATTTCCATGTACTTTTCTACTCCTGGTTCGTGGAGCTTGTGTCTGATTTTCCAGAGAGGCCCATCCAGCTGGTTGACAGGTGCAGCTGCAAAGTAAGAATTGGGAAGTTCTGGCTGGGCACAGTGGCTCACGCCTGTAATCCCAGCACTTTGGGAGGCCAAGGTGGGCGGAGGTCAGGAGATCAAGACCATCCTAGCTAACACAGTGAAACCCTGTCTTTACTAAAACTACAAAAAATTAGCCGGGTGTGGTGGCCTGCACCTGCAGTCCCAGCTGCTCGGAAGGCTAAGGCAGGAGAATGGCAGGAACTGGGAGGCGGAGCTTGCAGTGAGCTGAGATGATGCCACTGCACTCCAGCCCGGGTGACAGAGCCAGACTCCATTTCAAAAAAAAAAGAATTGGGAAGTTCGGTAAGAGCCTTCCATTTCTTGACTCAGTAAGGATTGGGACGTTTCCCCTCCTCTTCATTGTCAGCATTTTTCTGACCCTCTTAATAATTCCTGGAACTGTAAAATGTTTCTATTTCAAAACATCAAAGTTAAGATAATTTACCTACAAATAAGGAATTACCCTATGAGTCCCTCCTCTCTCCGCTTTCCCCGGTTTGCATACCTCAATTCTCATGGCAGTGAGGCAGCACTGACATGCTTCTTCTTTAGGGGTCCTTTGTTGAGCCAGGAGTGCCCTTTTATAAACCAAAATGTTAATAGCACCCACCCTTTCCACAAGCCGTCTTCCATTCCACCCTTCACATCCCTTTTCCTCTCTCCTTTTCCTCCCAGTTTCCTTTTTCTTCAGAGAAAAAGAATTCCTCCAACTTGTGCGCCTCGTACATTTACAAATCCTCAATTACTTTTTTGTTTTCTATTTTTGGGATTCGTGCATCATCTAAAAACAATATTGTGATAACACTTTTTAAAGGAAATGTCACCACATGTTGCTCTTAAATCTGAAAATTTCTTATGTTCAATAACCAGATTTTAAAACAACCAATATTGTGCTGAGGCAAGTTTGCTTATTAATGTGCTATAACTCTAAGATCTTGATAGAATTCCCAATTCACACAGCCCATCAACATCTACCAAAAATTCCTGTATTCAGTCCTCCTGAAAATTCCAGTTCATCTTCCCATTGTTTAAAATATGCTTTTGGCATAAAATAATTTTTTGCCTCCTGGAATTTGTTATTCAGAAATAATACAGATGTTGCATTTGTTTTAATTTCTCATAAAATTCAGATTTCTACCAGTGAGAAAAAAAGAAACAGTTTGTCTATTATAGTAACCTATGACCCTTCTGTTTCCATATATGGAAAAGTTGAATCTCTCTTTACTTTCTACTGACTTCACAATGCCACTGATTTGCTTATGCTGTGTTTTTCAAAGATTTCAGAAATCTGAAAATAATATAGAATAAGATCTGGGTTTACAGAGCTCCCAGAAAACATTTATTTAACTTTATCATCATCATGAAAAACGCAGCTTCCCTGAGACCCCGGGGTGTTTGTGTGCATGAGAAGCATGCCTGCCTGACTCCGTGTTGCTGTAGGGCTGGCTGTTTCCATCAAGGTTTTCTTTTTGTTCTTTCTGCATGATTTGGGAGACTCTTGGTGGGGGGCTGTTCACAATTGCTGTTTCCTGGTTATCGGTTATAATATATTAATGCAGCTGTTTTCAGCTCTTGAATGAAAATGACAAAAGGCAACCAAAAGCCCCACAGGGTTTCTTTAATGCTATTCTGGAATAACTCCTTAACCTTAATGTCATATTTTTTTTTCTCGCAAAGTACTAACCATTCTTCAAACCGCTTTCTCAAGTCACTGGTAATAGCTGTTATTCAGAAGGATGAGTATCAAATGCACAAAACTATTTTCCCAAAGTAAAGAAGACTATTAAAGATGTTATTTTGTTTTGACTCCAAGTTTATTTGTGATGGGAGAAACTACTGATACTGAATGAGGCTTCCAGCTTATACCTATGCAAAAGTATCAGTAATAAGTATCACAAATGGTGGTGAGATGTAGGGACTTGGGAGAAATGATGGTTTGTATGGTAAACCCACAGTGTATCTCATGAGATCCGTGATGCCAGATGAAATACATTTACTACAACATCTGTTGTCTTTTTCTAAAACAGATTGAATCTCATGATAATAAAAATAGCACAGGGATGTTTAGTTTGTGTTGGGAGGAAAAAATATTTCAAAAGTCGGGAGGCTTGGTGTAGGTCCCTTTTTTTATTTCTAATTATTAAAAGGCCAGAAAATAATTGCACTTTCTCCCTTCAGTTTGTTTATCAAGCCTGGATTACTGATCCTAAGACAGCACTCCGACAGAGACACAAAGAGAAAAAAGGGTCTGCAAGAGAAGAACGGAAACGAAGGCGGAAAGGATCCAAGGAGGGTGAGTGTGGGTGGGTGGCTGCAGTGGGTGTGGCAGGTTTCAGGCTGTGCTCCCCAGCCTTGTCTGCAAAGGACAGAAACTTCTGAGGGATGAAGATTTTTAAATTCTAAAGAAGACCAAGAGTTTCAATTTGTCCTTAATTGGTCATTTCTGACACTTGGAATAAATTAAAGCACAAAGTTAGTGTGTGTGTATATATATATATTCTTAAGTAGGAAAAAAGGAGAGGTGCAAATGAAACCCAAAAAAAGTAGAAGAAAACTAATTTTTTACATGGATATTAAGTAATAAAAAAAAAGAAATACTACAGGACATGACCTGATCATTAAGTTAAAAATTGTTCTTAGAAAAAGCTAAGGCTGGCTGTGGTGGCTCACGCCTGTAATCCCAGCACTTTGGGAGGCCGAGGCGGGCGGATCACGAGGTCAGGAGATCGAGACCATCCTGGCTAACATGGTGAAACCCCGTCTCTACTAAAAATGCAAAAAATTAGCTTGGCGTGGTGGTGGCGCCTGTAGGCCCAGCTACTCAGGAGGCTGAGGCAAGAGAATGGCGTGAACCTGGGAAGCGGAGCTTGCAGTGAGCCGAGATGGCACCACTGCACTCCAGCCTGGGCGACAGAGCGAGACTCTGTCTGAAAAATAAATAAATAAAAAATAAAAAACCAATAAGAAAGATGAAACTTTGGCAGTCTAATCAAGAAAAAAGCGAAAGCACACTTAAACAATACTCAGAAACAAGCAAACAAAAGGAACATATATTCAGTGTTCTACCAATATATTTGAAAACATGATATCAACATATCTAAGGGTAAAAATATTTCAAACTATTACAAAAAACATCAGCCGGGCGCGGTGGCTCAAGCCTGTAATTCCAGCACTTTGGGAGGCCGAGACGGGTGGATCACGAGGTCAGGAGATCGAGACCATCCTGGCTAACACGGTGAAACCCCGTCTCTACTAAAAAATACAAAAAACTAGCCGGGCGAGGTGGCGGCCCCTGTAGTCCCAGCTACTCGGGAGGCTGAGGCAGGAGAATGGCGTGAACCCGGGAGGCGGAGTTTGCAGTGAGCTGAGATCCGGCCACTGCACTGTAGCCAGGGCGACTCCAGAGCAAGACTCCGTCTCAGAAAAAAACAAAACAAAACAAAAAACATCAAAAGTGAAGTTGAAGTGCAGGTGGTTCACTCAGGAGCAATATTTTATTGTATCTATCAGACTAAATATGAGTATTCTGTGTATGTTAAGAACTGCTAGAAATCAAGAAAAGAAAAATTCAGTTCAATCAATGAGAAGGTATGAAAAACAATTCACAGACCAGAAAACAAAAATGACCAAAAGGTGCTCAGTCTCACTGTAATACAAGAAATACAAATGAAATATTTTGACATACTGTTTTCTTAACCCATTAGATTGACAGGAAAATAAACACTGGATAATGTTGGGAGCTGGTAGGAAGATACGATATACTTCCATATACCATGAGTTGTGTTGTGAAGCAGCATATCTACTTTGAAGAGTTCTGTGTCATTACCTCCTAAAAGCTCAGATGTTACATATCATACTACAGATCAGTCCCACGCCTAGGTGGTTGGCTTAGCCCATAGCCGCACCTGCACATGTACAAACACACACGTCTAAGAGTATTCATCACACACTATGTTAATAACAAAAAATTTGGAAACATCCTAAATGCCCATATGAAGAAGAAGAGTTAAATAAATTATGTTACCAGTATATTATGGGATGTTACTCAGTTCTATAGCTTTGAGCTAGTATAAGAACAATTCCTGACACATTATTAAGTGAAAAACAACACATTGCAAATGGCACGCACATTATGAAATCATGAAACAAATGAAGTCAGAGCAGTACCTCAAGACAGTATTTTGCATTTTTAATGGGTGCATATAATAGCTTATGAATGCAAGAGAAAGATCAGGAGGAATGTTCATGCACCTTATTAGTAACAGCCATTACTAATCTTTAGAAAGTGGAGATTAAGTGGCATGATTAAAGATAAGGCTCATCTGTTGTATTTTGTTTCTTTTTTTTTTTTTTTTTGAGACAGAGTCTCGCTATGTGCAGTGGTGTAATCTTGGCTCACTGCAACCTCTGCCTCCCAGGTTCAAGCGATTCTCCTGCCTCAGCCTCCTGAGTAGCTGTGACCAGGCACACACCACCACACCTAGCAATATTTGTATTTTTAGTAGAGACAGGGTTTCACCGTGTTAAACTGGATGGTCTTGATCTCCTGACCTCATGATCCGCCCACGTTGGCCTCCCACAGTGCTGGGATTACAGGAGTGAGCCACCGCGCCCAGCCTATTTCTTTTTTTTAATAAGTTCATTCTCTACAAATTACTCTTGCATTTTCATTACCAATGTCATGAACATTTCTGCAATTATTTATAAAATCATATCATTCTTTCTTAATAGCTGCAAAACATTCTATAGTGCAGACACGCATACTTTATTCAGTCCTCCCACCTGTAATGGACATATGGTTGCTTCTGGATTTTTGCCACAATGAACAATGCCATCATAGATATCATTGCACAAACATTTATATGTCGTAATATGTATGTGTGTGTTTAAATGCTTAGCAAACGTTAGGAAGAACATGCATTTTCCACAGAACAGATTCTCAAAAGTGGGATGACTGATTTAGAGTGCGTCTGTTTTTACTTCAATAGATATTTTCTGAAAGGTTTTAGTACTTTGCCCTCCTCCATGTGAGGGACAAGAGTGTCCAGTTTTCTTTAGCCTCACACCACAGGATTTTACTGCTGTTTTTATCATTTTTCTTTCTAAGGATGACAAATGGCTTTTCTTTTCATTTGAATGTAGTTGAATTCTTAACTAATTAAACTGAGCATTTTTATTTCACATTTTGGTCGTGATTTTTTCTTTTCAAGTCTAAGATTTAAACTTTTAGCATTTTCCTGCATTGTTCTGTCGGGTTGTTTGTTCTTATCCATTCATGCTATTTATATGTCAGGCTTCTTATCCCTTTTTTTTCCTTTTTTCTTTTTCTTTTTTTTATTACTGTTTTAATTGTCTGGCTTCTCTTTGGACTGGGGGCTCAGTGAGGATTCTGACTAGTAACTTACACAAAAGGCGCTCTATACATATTCTATTCGCTGACTAAATGAATAAGGACTTTCCAACTGTGTTTCTGAGTTTTACAGATGAGAAAACGAAGGCCAAAGGGTATGAGTGGGGCTCACACAGCTAAGTCTAAAGGGAAACTGGAAGCAGCAACCACCTCTGCACCTCACCTGGTCCAGGAGGGGTTCAGGACTTGGGCCACCAAACTCTAGGGCCTGTCCCTCAGGCGCAATTGCAGCTGCTCCTAGACTGCGCCAGCCTCTGCCAGAGACCAGCTGTGAGGGTGTGGCAAAGACAGGAACAGCAGAGGCCAGTGGAGGGGGTGGGGACAGGGCCAAGGGAGCTCTTGGCTTGATTCATAAGGCCTGAATCACTGTGTGTGTGTGTGTGTGTGTGTGTGTGTAATGGGAGCGGGGCTAGGAAAATCGGTATCTTCGGAATCACTGTGTGTGTGTGTGTGTGTGTATCTTCGGAATCACTGTGTGTGTGTGTGTGTGTGTGTGTGTAAGTGTGTAATGGGAGCGGGGCTAGGAAAATCGGTATCTTCCAGGAAGGAGTGTCTTGTTCCCCCCAGTGGAACCTTCAGGAGCTGCTGCTCCCAGCCACAGGGAGTAGACCATCTAAATATGGAATAAATACATGACCAGTGAGAGAGGCAAAAGAACCTTCAGGAGCTGCTGCTCCCAGCCACAGGGAGTAGACCATCTAAATATGGAATAAATACATGACCAGTGAGAGAGGCAAAATGTTGGAAAGCACACCCCAGACCAGCTGGGTCTCTACTACCAAGACCCCAGGCTCAGGCCATCAATCACCCCAGGAGAGGGGATCCTGACCCCCACCAGGACCCAGTGAGAGGTAGCACGAATGTTGAAGGAGCACCAAGGGGCCAGGTGAGGGAAGGGACAGACTGGAGTACCGGGACAACCAAAGCCACCTCATGCAAAAGCAAGTTTCTATTCCCAAACCACCCCCATCTCCATCAATACTCAGCTCCCTTCCTGCCCCCATGCCTTCCCTCTGCTCAACAGAGAGCTGGAGGCAGGAGGGCGACTCAGTTTGCCAGACATGCTGCTGCAGGTCCCCAGGCCCCAGGGAGGCTAGCAAGGGACACAAACCCTTTGATGTTGCCACTCCTTCTCAAGGAAAGCTGCTGCCCTCCCAACACGTCCAACAAACACCCAGGCCATGGAAGCACAGAGCAAACAGCTTCCTGTTCCGGCGGCCTTATCTGGAGCTTCTGTCCAGGGCCTCTGTCTGCAGCCCTCAACCTACATCATTCGGGCAGCAGGCGACCCAGCTCCGCCTCATCCAGCCGGTTGGTGGCCATGATGTGCTCCAGCTGCTGCCGGTAAGGTGCCAAGTTCTGCATGAAGTGGGGACCCGGGGATTATCCAGCACCCCATGGGGCCGCAGGCGGTCCACATACTCACAGGACCCCGTGCCCAATGAGGTCAGCAGCAGGAAATCGATGGTCTGGTGATGTCGCAGAATGCTCGCGATGCCGTCCAGGTACACCTGGCCCTGCTGGAAACAACCTGGCGGCGAGGTGTCTGGCCGCGCTGGGCGCGCACGCCGTCCTCCCAGCGCATGCCGTCCTCCCAGCGCCCGCCGTCCTCCCAGCGCCCGCCGTCCTCCCAGCGCGCGGCGTCCTCCCAGCGCGCGGCGTCCTCCCAGCGCCCGCCGTCCTCCCAGCGCGCGGCGTCCTCCCAGCGCACGTCGGCGTCCTCCCAGCGCACGCCGTCCTCCCAGCGCCCGCCATCCTCCCAGCGCGCGGCGTCCTCCCAGCGCACGTCGGCGTGCTGCACGTAGCGCGCCAGGTCCTGGCAGAGCTGGCGGAAGGACATGCGCAGAGCGTGGCGGAGGGTGTAGTAGAACTACAGCAGAGGGTGTACTAGAACTACCGCGTGGTGCAGTGGAGCAGCGCAGCGCACCACAGGAAGAGCCACTTGTGGCTGGCCAGGTCCCCCTCGTAGGGTTCTCCGGCCGCAGCCCGTACCGCAGCCAGTCCTCCGCGTTGTGCCACGGCTGGCGCGCGTTGTTCACGCCCCGCAGGTAGTGAATGTCTGTGGGGAAGGCGAGGGGAGGCCGCGCTGGGCGGGGCGTTCGGGGACCCGCCTGCGAGCCCAGCCCTGGCCCTGCTCCACTTGGCCGGGGCTCTGGCCGCGACACTTCGATCCTCATGCTGCCGAACTCAGGTTTGCACACAAGCTCTCCCGGCCCCACGCAGCGTGAAGCCCCTCCTCCAGTGAACTCGCACCCAAGGATCCACAGTGGCTCACATACATGAATCCTCTCCCACCCATCCGCCCCCCACCCTTCACCCACGCACCCACACACGGGCACGAACTCTCCCGAACTGACATTGCCCCCAGCCCGCCCGGGCACAAGAATACGTATGCCTCCCTGCCCAACATCCTCGGTGTCCATATCATTTTGAACAATCACGCTGATGCCCCTGGCAAAAACCGCCTCTTGCCCAGAGCAACAGGATTCTCGAGGAAGAGGGACAGACGGATAGAAAGAGTGGTTAGTGCCCTGCACGCTCCTGCCCAGCCTGGCCAGTCCCCACCTAAACCAGGCGCCGCGTGTCCTCAAGCCAAGTCCATTCCCAGGATCTGGCCTTCCATCCACCCTGAAGGGTTGGCCTGGTGAGACTCTGAGGGTTCTCCCTCTGGCCTGTCAGGGCCTCACCAGCTTTGCCCCCACTGTCGAGAGAAGTCAGAGAGGAAGTGGAGAGAGAAAAATACACCCGAAAGCAGCGAGAGATGAGGGTGCGCCCAGGGCGTTGGCGGGCGTGTTCTGGCCCACCTTTGTGAGCCAGAGGGCAGAGGTGGCTGCTCAGGGAGGGAAAGCCCCGACCTCAGGAGGGAAGGGGGAGAAACAAAAGGGGGAGTTACTCGGGCCCCTGCTTCCCACCCCTCCCAGCTCCTAGGCCCCTTTCATGCCTGCCCATCCGCCCCATACCCATACCCTGGCCTATTTCATACCGCAGCTTGCCCTCCAGCCAGTCCTGGCGGGCTCCGGTCGGGTTGATCGCCAGTGCGGGCCGCTGTTCCCCACCATCATCACTGTCTGGGACAGCAGGTCTTCGCTCAGCTGCGCCACAGTCTCCTCCACGCAGCCCTTCTTCCGCATGTCTTTGCGCACAATGGACCGTATTTGGCACTTGTGAGCAGCTGCTTCCCGGTGACAGCCCCAAGTGTTCATGGGTTCCAGACTTCTCCAGAACAGCTCAGTGATGCCAACTGCCTGATGGATGAACTGTCCAGAGGCCTCGCAGTACTTCTCGAGCACAGGCGTGGGCATGGGCTCCCGGTACTCGAAGGGTGAATTGTAGGTGTAATGGGACTGGAATCACTTGTCTCGCTCACGGTCCGTATTGGTTGGCCTCAGGGCCACCAACATGCAGGGGCTCTTGCTGGCACTATGGCCTGCATCCCTTTGAGTCTTAGCAATGTGAGGCAGGGAGGCTGCAGGCCACAGGGTGCCCCTACCTGGGTTCTGTCCCCATCCAGGTAGAGGCCATCCCAGGGTGCCACGCGCCTGACAGCCAGTACTATTTACAGAGTAGGTGCTGTCACTGCGACACATGTGTCCACAGTGGCCCAGGTGCATTTGTGAGAAGGGCTGCTGCTCAGGCTGGGGCTGCAGTGCTGGGGGGACTGCCAGAGCCAGGGGCAAGGCCAAGGGCTGAGACCAGGGGTACAGCGGTGGCCCATCTCGGTCTGAGGGCTTCAGCCTAGGATGCAGGGATGGGAGGCTGGTAGGCAGGCTGGGGGGTGCCTGGTCATACCCCTGAGCCCGCAAGTCCAGCACCATTCTGTCTTGGGAGTCACATCCAGCTGGGTCACTCCAATCCCCCACACTGTCGACCTCTGGGGATATAAAGAGCATGTGGAGACCAGCATGAGTGGGTGTGACCAGAGGACCAGCAGGCCCTGTACTCCACATTGCCTCTGCTGGGCCGTTGGTGGGCCCAGACTCTGCTGCCAGGGCTCTGATTGGCTGTAGCATCCATTGCCTCCAGCAGACTCACCCAAGTATGCTGGGCTAGGGGAAAGCACTTTGTTTTCGTTTTTGTTTTTTGATACAGGGGCTTGCTCTGTCACCCAAGGTGGAGTGCAGTGCAATGATCATAGCTCCTTGCAGCCTCCAACTCCTGGCTTCAAGCGATCCTCCTGCCTCAGCCTCCCAAAGTGCTGGAATTAAACGCATAAACCACAGCACCCAGCCGAAAGCAAGAGTTTTAAACACCCATCTAGATGGTAGTTACTGGAATCCTCTCAGCCTGAGCTCCTGAAGGCAAAGACTGAGCCTCTTACTCATGATTCTAATCTCTGCTCAGCACTTAATCTGGGAGGTGGTTCAGTGCAGCCACAGCTACCTGGGCTGATTAGGTAGGTGAGAAGGCCTCAGGGGCTGACTTCTGCCAATGGCATCTTCTCATAGCCACCCCTGTCCACCCACCTGGCTTTATCCACATCCTCCTGCCCATTTGGCCTCAGTCAGTTTGAATGTCTGAAGGCCCCATGCTTATGCCAGTACCCCCAGAATGCCCTCTCTCCTCTGAGCCGTCTGTTGAAATCCAAATTAGAATCTGCTTTTGGGGGGCAGAGGGAAGTTTCAGCAAATCCAAGCCAATCTCTGGCTTGTCCCTATCTGAGGGATCTTTCCAGTGGTCGTCCAAGGCCAGTGTCAGGGTGCTCACCCCAACTCTGTTCCAGGACTCAGTCCAATCCCGTCTGCCCCCCGAGACTGCCTGGAGAGCCTCCAGCTGCCGAGCTCCCTTGCCTGCTCAGCAACTCACTTCCAGCATTTCTCCTCTCTCCTACATCCTCAATCTCTTCCTCTCTACTGGAGTCTTTCCATCAGCATAAACACATGCTGTTATTTCTCCATCTTAAAAAACAAAACAAAACCCTCACTAGAACCCACACTCCTCCAGCTACAGCCCTGCTGCATCTCCCTCCATCTGCTTCTATTGCAGCACATACCTCAAGTCATCTATACCCAGTCTCTAGTTCCTTCTTCCCCGTTCTCTCATATCCACTCCAATTAGCCTTCTGTTCCTGGCTCTCCATCCAAATTGATCTGATCAAGGTCACCAGTGACCAGCAATGACCTTCATATCAATCAACACCTGATACAATTAATCACTACATCTTGAAAGCCAGGCGCGGTGGCTCACACCTGTAATCCCAGCACTTTGGGAGGCTGAGGTGGGCAGATCACCTGAGGTCGGGAGTTCGAGACCAGCCTGACAAACATGGAGAAACCCCATCTCTACTGAAAATACAAAACTAACTGGGTGTGGTGGTGCATGCCTGTAATCCCAGCTACTCAGGAGGCTGAGGTAGGAGAATCACTTGAAACAGGGAGGTGGAGGTTGTGGTGAGCCAAGATCGTGCCATTGCACTCCAGCCTAGGCAACAAGAGCAAAACTCCGTCTCAAAAAAACAAAAATCAGTGCATCCTGGAAACATGCTGTCCACTTGGTGTTCCAAACACACTCAAGCTTAGTCCTACCTCGCTGGTCATCCGTATCTCTATGACCTCTTAACACTGTCATGTCCAGAACTTGTCTATGGAAACTTCTCCATTTATGTTCACTCCCTAGGTGTTCTCATCCACTCTCGTGGTTTTAAACACACTAGCTCAGACTTCTTCCATAAACTTTAGACCAGTGTGCCAATTTCAGTGCAATTTGTGATTATCCCATTTTTGTATATTTCAGATATTTTTTCCAACCCAAGGCTTATATTTTGATTTTAGTTTATGGTATTTGCGATCTAAGCAATTATTATTTTTTTTCTTGTGTCAAATTTCCCCTTGCAGTTTCTAGGTTTCCATCTTGCTTTTAAGAAGTCTCTTGGTCAGGCGCGGTGGCTCACACCTGTAATCCCAGCACTTTGGGAGGCTGAGGCAGGTGGATCACCTGAGGTCAGGAGTTCGAGACCAGCCTGGCCAATATGGTGCAACCCTGTCTCTACTAAAAATGCAAAAAATTTGCTGGGCGTGGTGGCAGATGCCTGTAATCCCAGCTACGCGGGAGGCTGAGGCAGGAGAATCACTTGAACCCGGGTGGTGGAGCTGAGCTGAGTGCAGTGAGCTGAGACCGCACCACTGCACTCCAGTCTGGGTGACAGAGTGAGACTTTGCCTCAGAAAAAAAAAAACAGAAAGAAAGAAAAGAAAGTCTCTCCTCCCAAATATGATGCAGATGTTTCCCAGATTTTCTATTAATTTTACTTACATCTTAATTTTTTTTTTTTTTTTTTTTTGAGACTGAGTCTTGCTCCGTCACCAGGCTGGAGTGCAGTGGCACAAAATCAGCTCATTGCAACCTCTGCCTCCTGGGTTCAAGTGATTCTCCTGCCTCAGCCTCCTAAGTAGCTGGGACTACAGGCGCCCGCCATCACTCCTGGCTAATTTTTTGTATTTTAGTAGAGACGGGGGGGTTTCACCATGTTGGCCAGGATGGTCTGGATCTCCTGACCTCGTGATCCACCCACCTCGGCCTCCCAAAGTGCTGGGATTACAGGCGTGAGCCACCGCACCTGGCTACATCTTAAATTTTTATTCTATGAAGTGGAGATCTAATTTGTTCACTTTTAGATGGATAGACAATTATGTTATTCCAATTTATTAAGATGATTCATCCTTTTCCTACTGGATTTAAATGCTTCATTTGTCAGTGTCAGGCTCCCATTTCTTCTCGGGTATGTTTTCAGACTCTATTTTGGTCTTCCCTTGTATTGTCTCGCTCTGGGCCAATGCCACATACTATTAAGTCTAGTAGCTATAGAGTTTGTTTTAATTTTTAGTGAGGCAAGCTCCTCTCACTACCTTTTTTTTTTTCAAAATTGTGTTTGCTATTCTCAGACATTTGTCCTTCTGGAATGTTTCAGTCAGTTATAAAAATTTGTTCTTTGGTCATCTTGAAAATAGCTCGTTGCTCTGCGTCATGAAGATTATTTATTGTGCACGTGCAGCACTCTTAACCTACCAATCAAAGACAGCAATAATTTAAAGATACTCTTTTAATGAATATTTACTCAGCACTTTCTTGGTACGAGGCGTCATGTCTTCCAGACAGATGAAGCATGTGGATCCCGTTCTTCTGAAGTGCCAGCTGTTGTCATATGTGCCTCATGTATACCGTAGTAACTAATTCGATCCTTGCAACAGCACAGGGTCATTTTATTATCCCTGCTCTACAGAGGAGCAAATAAGGTCCCAGAGAATGAAGCAGCTTGCCTGAGGTCACACAGCCATTCAGTGAGTAGTGGGTCTGGAATTCCTACTAGACTAATTTGTTCTAAAGCCTTTCATTGTAGGTGGTAGGCAAGATAAGTATAGGGGAAAAATTCCTAATGATATCAAAACTGCAAAGTTCCATTTTAAAAAGTAGAGATAAAATAATGTGGGACCTGAGGGAGAAAGGATTTCTTGTAGGCAAGCATGGGTTCAGAGAATGCTCCATGAAGAAGGGAGTATTTGCACACAGCCTGACATTCTAGCAGAAGAAAGCAAGCCCATGCATAAAAAATAAAATATAAAGAGCAGGTCAGCTTAGCTGGTCAAGACCAGATGTGGAGCAACAGTAGTAAAGAGGATAGCAGAAAATAAGTTTGAGAAGATTCCTGGAGTCAGATCATGAATGACCTTAGATAGGGTTACCAGATAAAATGCAGGAAGCTGAGCCAGGAGCTGTGGCTCACGCCTGTAATTTCAGCAACTTGGGACTCTGCAGTAGAAGGATCACTTGAGGCCAGCAGTTTGAGACCAGCCTGGGAAACATCTCTAAAAAGATTTTTTCTTAATATAGTCAGGTGTGGTGTTGTACACTTGTAGTCCTAGCTACTTGGGAGGCTGAGGAGGGAGGATTACTTGGGCCCTGGAGGTCAAGGCTGCAGTGAGCTATGATCACACCATTGCAGTCCAACCTGGGCAACAGAGCGAGACCTGACTCTAATATATATATATATATATATACACACACACACACACACACACAGAATATATAGGACATATATATATTAGAGATATATATATACACACAGAGAGAGAATATATATAGAACATATATATTCTCTCTACATATTTCCTGGGCTTCATATATATATATATATATATATATATATATATAGTATATTCATATATACACATATATATCTTCTCTCTATATATGAAGCCCCGTTTGAGTTTTTAACATAACAAACAATGTTTAACTTAAGTATAATCTGGACATATTTCATGGAACATACTTATACTTTAAAAATACAAAGACTTAAAATACGTACCTCAAACTTCACATCATTATTTGAAAATTCTCGAGATGCTCTCCCTCAGAGCAACAGTATGAGCAACATGCCCTATCAGATGACAGCATCAACACCAAATTATAAGTGTTTTAGCCTCATCCCTGGGTCTATTTTGTGTCTCCTAACCTGATTTTTTCATTTTACTTTCTCATCTACCTGTTATCCTGTTATATTTCATATGTAACCATAAACCACCTTATATCCTTTTTGTAAAAAGGTTTATTTGGAATCAATCACTGGTACTCAAATAAATAAAATTAAAACCTCAAAAAAAATGAAGATTTCTTAAAGAACTAAACATAGAACTACCCTTCAATTCGGCAGTCCCACTACTACATATATATTCAAAGGGAAGAAAATTATTGTATCCAAAAGGTACCTGCACTCACATGTTTATTGCAGCATTATTCACAATAGCATAAATATGTAATCAACCTAACTGTCCATCAACGGAGGATTGGAAAAAGAAAATGTGATATATGTGTATGTCATGGAATACTACTTAGCCATAAAAATGAATGAAGTCATATCTTCTGCGCAACATGGATGGAGCTGGAGGCCATTATCCTAATGAAATAATGCAGAAACAGAAAGTCAAATACCTCATGTTCTCACTTATCAGTGGGAGCTAAACAGTGGGTGCACATGGGCATCCGGAGGGAGGGCAGTCATAGACACTGGAGATAATCAAATGCGGGAGAGTTGGGGAGGGGGGAGTTAAGGGTTGAAAAATTACCTGTTGGTATAATGTTTGCCGTTTGGTGATGGGCACACCAGAATCCCAGACTTTACCATGACACAATTTGTGCTTGTAAGGAATCTCCTAAGTATATGTTTACATTTTCTGAAATTTAAAATTTCTTGTTTATCTTACATTCAAAGTTAACTAACTATCCTGCCCTTTTACTTGCTAGATCATTTTAGCCTTAAATAAGAGGATATGAAATGAAATGAAATCCTATAATGTCATTTTAAGATATGACAAACATTTTCTATAAAGAACCTCATAGCAAATATATTTATTTATTTATTTATTTATTTAAGACGAGGTCTCACTCTTTTGCCCAGATTGGAGTACAGTGGCACAATCATGGCTCCCAGGTTCAAGCAATCCTCCCACCCTCAGCCTCTCAAATAGCTGGGACTACAGGTGCGTGCCACCACACCCAGCTAATATTTTGATTTTCTGTAGAGACAAGGTCTCACTATGTTGCCCAGGCTGGTCTCAAACTCCTGGGCTCAGGCTGTCCTCTCTCCTCAGCCTCCCAAAGTGCTGGGGCTACAGGCATGAGCCTCTGCACCTGGCGCTGATAGTAAATATTTTAAGGTTTACTATTCATGAAGTCTGTGTGCAACTCAAACCTGCCATTATAGGGAAAAAGCAGCTATAGACAATATACAGACAAATGGGCATGACTGTTAAATTCGAATTTCACATCGTTTTCACATGCACCAAATATTATTCTCCTTTAGATTTTTCAACTATTAAAAATATAAAAGCCATTCTGAACTCACAGGCCATTTGACAATAGTCAGCCTGCCAGTACTGGCCAGTAGCCACCAGCGAATGTAGTTTACACATCCTTGGTTTACATAATTTTTATGCTGGCATGGAGTAAAATAATCTAAGAGCTATGAATTCGAGCAGATTTTCCCAAGGAACTCTTAAAATAGACAGAATGTCCTGGAGTTAATTATAAAATTCCTTTTAATCTAGAAGAGTAACACTGGCATTTAATTTACCCTAAATGGAATTTAACTCATCTTTATTGAACACACTTGGCAGGTCCCGTGGAATGGGAAGATCGGGAGGATGAACCAATCAAAAAGAAATCTGACGGACCAGGTAACAAAATAACGATAAATATGAGCAGTGGGAACTTTGAAAATGATACCTGCCCAGATGGTATATAATGGAAGGCCGCCTGAAAAATTGTGAATTGAACACTGTTTTCTGGACTATGAGTAAATAATCAGTATCCCTTGGAATCTCATCTCCACTGAGATTGCAAAATGACCCTTTTTTATTTTTATTTTTTTGAGACAGAGTCTCGCTCTGTCGCCCAGGCTGGAGTGCAGTGGCCGGATCTCAGCTCACTGCAAGCTCCACCTCCCGGGCTCACACCATTCTCCTGCCTCAGCCTCCCGAGTAGCTGGGACTACAGGCGCCTGCCACCTCGCCCGGCTAATTTTTTGAAGTTTTTAGTAGAGACAAGGTTTCACCGTGTTAACCAGGAAGGTCTCGATCTCCTGACCTCGTGATCCGCCCACCTCGGGCTCCCAAAGTGCTGGGATTCCAGGCATGAGCCACCGCACCTGGCTGCAAAATGACTCTTAAAAGTAGGTCTGGACTTTACGCAGTTGGATAAAATGTTGTATTAGTTTCAGTTTGTAAATTCCTTTAGGCAAGCATCTATGAAAGAGGCTTTTAGGGAGCAAATTCTTAATGTCCCATGGAAGCCATCAGAATGGAGGCAAACAAAAAGTACTGGCAATTATTTTTTAAAAACACAGAAAGGAGGAGGTAAATGAGAGGTAAGTAGGACTGGAGAAGTTAGAGATACACTAGAAGGTTAGGGCCAAACTCTTCATTTTAGGAGGGAAAACCAGGCTCAGTGAGTTGGTGACTTGTTCTGGGTTCCACAGGTAAGAGTCAGGGAGAGAACCCTTGTCTTCTAACTCCCGGTGCAGCCACAGTGCCATCTGGGCTCCTCATAGTATGTGATTGGGAGGAAGGTATCTTTATGCAGGAAGGAAAAAAGGCAAAAGCCTCCAAATGAAATGAACTCGATGCTCTCTGGCCCTCTCTAATCATGCCGTTTCTTCGCCTGCTTTGGAGCGCCTGTGCAGTTATCTATCAGCAGACCAGGCGTCAGGCTCTTTGTGTCCCCACACAAATGCCTCCAAGCCTGCCCTCTGCTGGCACAAAAGGAGACTTACTGAAGGCCACCTAGTGCCCTCCACTGTGCCAGTCCTGAAACCCAGACTTCCAGTTCTAGGTCATCGGACACACATACATGTGGACCTGGACACTCTTACTGCTGCAAAGCCTCACACCGTAACAGCAGCTAACACTTCAGATCACGTGTCTTGTTTCTCAGGCACTTTTTCGAGAATTTGGAGTATATTAACTACTTTAACCTCTCAAAACAGGGAACTGAGGCAGAGAGAGATTAACCAACTTAATCTCTTAGTTGTATTAACCAAGCCTATGTAACTGCTAAAGAGTAGAGTTGGGATTTGAACCCAAGGAATCTGAATCCAGAGTGTGTGCTCTTAAGCACTGTGTCCTACTGCCCCTGTAGTTAAACTCGAGTCCTCACTTTCCCTGTTGGTGAGTCGTCACCCAGGTTCACAAAGCACACGTGACTCATGTCCCCAGTGCAGCGGCTGCAGCCTTACCATCAGGCCTACCATAGCAAAACCATGCAGTAATAACGTTTATCTTCATCCTTTCTAATAAAACAATTGTGAAATGAGAAAAATAGGTGTTGAAAATACAAGAAGCTGCTAAAGTTCGTTGATGGGTGTAAGTCCCAGCCTTGCATCCTCCAGAGCCAAGCTTCCCCTTTATGTCTACACAGAGCGGCTAGAGGCGCGATCTGAACGACTGTGAGAAATACATGCCTCGCTTGAGATTTTGTAGAGGATGTGAGGAGGGGTGGGGAGGGAAACGTCGGTGCTCGTGGCATCGCCTCTTCAGTGGCCACAGCGACTCGCTTCATTCAGCTTCGAGCGGCGGCCGTTCTCTTCCTGTGCCTCCTTGTCAGCAAAAGATACCCTCTCCTTTCCTCGCTTCCTAAACATGCCTCGTGGAAGACTGTTAGGTGTGACACAGTTGCAAGGAGGTTTGGGCGTCACCAAGGTAGTGACAGCACAGGCGGGAAACATTCTCACACAGAACATCAGATGTCACTATATACAGATATTGTGTGAGGAAGCTAGAGAAAATGTCATGAAGAAGATCAGAAAGAAGAGAAAATATAGTTGCTATTCAGTAACTGGAAGCAGACCATCATAAAGCTCTTCATCCTCGTCGTCTTGCCCTCGAGTGGGCTGAGGAGGAGGAGGAAGAAGAGGGGTTGGTTTTGCTGTCTCAGGGGTGGCAGACGCAGAAAAGGTGGAGGAGAGAAGGTGGAAGGGGAAGCAGGAGAGGCAGGCACTTTTGGTGTAATTTTACTGAAAACAATCCACGCAGTTCAAAGCCATGTTGTTCAGGGTCAGCTCACAGGGAGCTGCTCCGCTTGCTATTTCCACTAAAGATTGCAAGTTCTATCCTGATGTGGTCTGCCACTGCATGTGTGCAAAGCCCCACGAGAGCTTCCTGCATGGCAGCTCTCCTCCGTGCGTGATGAGTTTCTGAGTCACATGCCTTTTAGATGCACAGGGCAAGAGCCAGGTCCAATTTTTGGTAGAACATCGCTGTTCTACACAAAAGCAAAATCAATGGTATTTTGTTCCTTTAACATCTTGTTGCTTTTCTTTCTCCTAGACAATATCATCAAGAGGATATTTAATATTTTGAAATTTACCTGGGTCCTATTTCTGGCAACAGTGGACAGTTTCACCACTTGGCTGAACTCCATTTCAAGGGAGCATATTGATATATCTACAGTTCTGAGAATTGAACGGTGCATGCTGACCAGAGAAATTAAGAAGGTAATACTGCTGGTGTCATTCTTTTTGCTCCTTCCCACGTTCAGAAGACATTAAAAGTCAATGTCCAAAATTCCAGGTAGGATAAGACAAACCCTTTCTTTCCAGGCAATTGTTGCATAACCGCTTTGCTTTTCTGTATATTTAAATCTATTCCACGCTAAGAATTAAAATAATTAAATGTGTATGCACATGCACCTACACACACGTGCACACACACACACACATACACACATCACAGAAGGGCAACTTTATTCATCCTATCCCTCCCCTCACCACAGTTTGCAGGTGTACAGACATTGCCTTGTTCTATATCCCTATAGTTAATAGAGAATTATAGTTTTAGTCTAGAAAGTGTAGAAAGTGGTGTTTTCTTTTTCTCCCTCCTGAACACTGAAGTCTGGAAAGTTTGATCTGAAACTTTTTTATAAGAAAACTTAGGACATATGCAGAACAACAAAATATATGGTTTAAAAGATTGTATTTAAAAATAATAGTTCATTTCTTGAAAAGTTACCATGATTTAGTAAAATTATCTACCTATAAGAAGACACTTACTTAGATCTACCTAGTAATGTTGGAAACCACTTAGGAAATGAGTCGACGTCAATCCCCACTTGCCTAGCATGGTCCTAATCCTTATCCAGGCATGCATGGGTACGAAAGCTGTCTGCGCTGAGAAATGCTGGGCGGCTGTACAGGCAGGCGCCTGCTCCATAGGAACGGTGGCAATGTCTCGTTCTCCTCAGGGCAACGTTCCGACTCGGGAGAGCATCCACATGTACTATCAGAACCACATCATGAACCTTTCCAGAGAGTCGGGACTGGACACCATTGACGAGCGACCCGGAGCTGCTTCAGGTGCACAGACAGCCCACAGGATGGATAGTTTAGATTCACATGACAGTATCTCCAGGTATTTCACTTTCTAACAATGGGTTTACTTTTGACGAAGGTAAATGAGGTGAATGTCATCAAATATAAGAAACGAATGTGTGAGGTGAAAGTTAATCAAAACCGTGCATGGACCCCCACCCTCTTCCAGCTGTCACCGTCTGCACAACAACTATAAGGAACATTGTCCTTGCCTAGAAGGAACCAGATACAAGCTGGTATCAATAAGACACTGTTAGCTGTATCTGTATGACCCAAAGGCACAGTATAGAGATTTCCAAGCTGGAGGCAAGGAAGAATGATCCCTCCCAACCCCAAAGTTACTATTTGTGTCAAGGGTTACATCCTTATTGCCTTTCAAGATAGCTGATCCACAAAGTGTCTTCTACATTAGGGTCTTCTGCTTCTGTTGCTATCTTGGATCTTTCCCTTCAGAATTGTTACCTGAAGGTTTGTAATAAAAATTCCCAGAAAGTATTCTGTTAGCTTCTATCTCCTCTGAGTTTACTATTGTATGCATTGTTTCACAACAGGATTATCAGATGACACAGTACTAATGGATTCGCCAGGGGCCAGCACTAAGCACTGTACCTGGGTTACCTCAATTTATCCTCTAAGACCCTGTGAGATGCATGCTATTGTTATCCCTGTTTTGCAAAGACAGAATTCAGTTACAGAGAGATTAAGAAACATACCCAAAGTCACACAGCTAGGATGTATACAAAAGTGGACCCATAATCCGAAATCATGTGGTTTAGCTCAGAACCCAAGCTCTCAACCACCCTCGTGTGCTGTCTCTCATTGCCTCTTCCTGCACCACAGGCCAGCTTACTGCCTGTCCCAGAAAAGCCTCAGAATTCTTTGCATCACAGTGTTCTAGATAGCTGGTGGCAGAGCTAGATTCTAAGTTAAAACAGAAGTCCCTGTCTTAGGAGGTAAAATTGCCTTGTTTAGGGTGAAGAACTAGACCGAATGAATTTCACCTTATAGCCACTTTCACAGGTAAAGAATTGTATCACTGAGAACATTCATGTTTTACTTTTTTCATGAAACATGTTGAGTATCAGCCATTCTGTGCCAAGCCCTGGCCTCGATTCTGGGAGAGGCCTATAAAGATAAGAGTAGTCCCCTAAACGGTTTAGCCTAGGAAGAACTGAGATAAGGCCATTACCTCCTAAAATGCTTGCCCTGGGGAGGACAGTAGAGATTGGTGTCTCCGGCTGCTGGTCAGAAACTCCTGGATGGCTTTAGAGTCACACTTCATAGCAAGGCACTAATGACCTGGAAAAGTATTTGTCCTTCACAATTGCTGGATGTATTTCCAGATGAAATAGGAGAGGGAGCTGAGACCATTGTATTGATACCAAACCCAAAATAGACAACTGGACATTGGACTGAGTGAGGAGATGTGGGTAAAAAAAATAAAAAAGTTTTACTCTAAAGTGCTGTTTAACTGTTGCTGCATTCCTGTATTTGAGCCTCTCTAATTATGCCTATTATTTTGCTACCCAATAATTATTATTGATACAGATGCGTATTTATTGGTATGAAAAGATCTTTGTGAGAGAGATACACAATAAAATATATACATATATTTTGTAAAAATCCAAGTTTTAAAATAAGATGTATGCTAAGCCTAATTTAAAATATATGCATTCATGCCTAGATTGATTTAGAAGTAATGTTTGTGCAAATAACACTGTGGATGGATATATCCCTGCCTGCTCCCCTAAAATAGGTACTGATTCTTTTAAAGTCTTTTGAGGGATAATAAAAGAGACTAGATTTTTCTTTTAATTTGTTAATAATCTTTGCTTATTGATGAGTTTCAAAGACACAGATATTTCATCTATTATTGTATATTTTTGTGGAAAGAAGAAACGTTTAGGACAGAAACTATGATTTCAAGGTCAAACATTTATTTCCCAATTGAGATTCAGTTTAAAGCTTTAATTCATAGAATAAAATAATTGATTATTAGAAAACTATGTCATCATAGAACTGTATTTTTCAGTTTCTTTCTACCCAAGAATATGCATATTTCTCAATTATTAATTTCTGAAATCATTAGTAATATCAAAAGTTACAAAGAGAACTTTTAATATCATGTCCTTCCACTGGTGAGTGTTACCAGAGTCTCATTGTGTCTTCCTGGAAACCTCCCACAATCAACATTTTGAAAGGGGAGCTTCTGTCTTCTTCTTTGACAGATTCCATTCAGACAAAGGTCATTCTTCAGTTTGAATTTTATTTTTATTTTTTGAAAGCTATTATAACTGTTCTACTTGGAAGCTTCCAGAAGTATTAAATTCATTCTTATTGCAACAATCTATTGATCATTGTATTTAAACTGAATCATTCTCTCTTTAATTTAATTCAACGCACTTAATTCATTTTAATGCTAAAACTTAAAATCCATGTCTAGCCCCAGGTTACCTAAGTCCTTAAGTAGTCCAGCTAGGTCCTGCCTTAATCCTACAGGGACCCTGCATGGGCAGGTCTGGGACGGCCTACAGGTTTGTGCAGCAGGGTGGGTGGGGAGCTAGGATTTGTCCGAATGTAGTGAGCATTCGAGATGCTGACGGGTGCTGCTTCCTAGTTACAGGGTGAACAAAGGGATATTGGGTATCTAAACATTTCTAAATCTACCCACTGTAGAAACTATTCATGATCAAACAACCGTTTTTCGAAAAACAAGAGTATGATAGAGTGAAAGAAATGCTGAGATTCTCTACATGTACACGTCCCAAATGATGTTTCTTTGATTTGTTCATTTATTTTCGCGTAACATTCACACACATCCCACTGCTCTCAGCTTTGGACTGTACTGCTCTGTATATATCCAATATGGACTGGATCTGATCCAAACTATGTCTTTATTCCTTTTAAATTCTAAAATAAAAGGTTCAGACAGCTCTAGGGAACTTAACCGAAAGTCATGATCATATTCAACTGGAATCGTTCCCTCCCACGCAGTGAAGAATACGATCATATACATGCGTAGCATTGACTTTGAATACTGCACCTTTGCATCTTTCTTCAAGAAAATATGCTGCCCCATCATGTGATTTGTAAAATTTTTCAAATGCCTTTTTTTAACCTCCCTTCTAGGTTCATTTTGTAATACACAGAGATTTTTTTGTTACCTGAATCTCCAAATGTGGCAAGTGAAATGGGTAATGAATAGAATAGCCTTTTTTCATTAATTTGTGATGACTCTAACAGTAATTGGTGACATTTTTTAATGAACCTCTTTTGAAATTTCATGAAGTAGTCTCCCACAGGGAAAAATCATACAAAGATAAAATTTTTTTCACACCATCTCAAGGATTTTATAGACCTCCTGAGTATCACACGTGAGCCTGGTTTGAAAACAGATGCTCTAGAACCAAACTGAATCAGTGGCCTCAGAGAATATTTGAAGGTGAATTGAAAATAAATTTTTCAGCCGGGCACGGTGGCTCAAGCCTGTAATCCCAGCACTTTGGGAGGCCGAGACGGGCGGATCACGAGGTCAGGAGATCGAGACCATCCTGGCTAATACGGTGAAACCCCGTCTCTACTAAAAAATACAAAAACTAGCGGGGCGAGGTGGCAGGCGCCTGTAGTCCCAGCTACCCAGGAGGCTGAGGCAGGAGAATGGCGTAAACCTGGGAGGCAGAGCTTGCAGTGAGCTGAGATCCAGCCACTGCACTCCAGCCTGGGCGACAGAGCGAGACTCCGTCTCAAAAAAAAAAAAGAAAATAAATTTTTCATAAAGTAAACATAGGTGAATCCCATCTTTATGACATTTAACTGCGTAACAATGGACAATATGTCCCATTAAGAAATTAAATATTATAAATCACAATTAAGCAGGAAAAACAATTGGTTAAAATAAAATCAAGTAACTGCCTTTAAATCTGACCTAAGATTGCAAATAGGAAACCACAATCTTGATAAAAAATTGTGAGTTAGGAGATATTTAAATCCATCAATTGCTTTTTGACAAAGACTGTCAGAATATCCTCCCCCCAATTTTAAAATGGTCAGTCAGTAAATACAATAACTAGTAGGAAACCAGCACCTTTAGAATTAGGTTTTAATGTATTTGTATTTTGTTTCTCAGCCTAAAGAAAGGGGAGACAGAATAGGGCCGATCTTGTTGCCAGTAAAGGAGTTACCACAGTTGCCCTTTTCTGCAGTGAGCCATATTTCTAGGCTTTAGAAACTTTCAAATTTCCAAATAATTGTTTGTCTACACTGTAGTCTCCAGGAAGCCATGCTGATTGCTGGAATGGTAGTAACCCTCCCTAGAAGAGGTTCTGCACTGGGAAGGGTCTGGTGGCCAGGAGGCTGCCACTCCCCAGTGAGGTTATGCTCACCCAGTGTGGCCAGCGCCCTTCATGGCCCCTGATGCGAGACCAGTGGCATGGATTTTACCTTCAAGCAGACAGTAGACGGAGTCTGGGTGGGATCCTAACAGGTAGATTTGTAGTCCCTTTGACTTAGAGAAGAGTCACGCTTTCTTTCAAATCCAGACGTAAAATGGCAAACATTTTTTAATGGTTGCTTTAGGTAATCAGATAACATCTACCTTCCTAGAAACTATATTAGCTTAAATTGCTACAGAAAACATTAGTTAACATTCTGAGGGGCATTCCCAGGTAGGAGGCGGTTAATATTTTAAATATGTCCTCTGAGGGGTTGCCATGTGTTCCTGGGGTGCTCGCAGTGGGGGCCCATCAGGCAGGTGATGGCAGCCATCCCCTTGGGCCTGCTGTCTGGGCCTATTTGTATACATTTCCTCCCCTTCCTATTCACTTTTAAACTGTCCTGGGTTGGATGACGTATTAGTTGTCCTACAGGGAACCCACCTGGGTGGGATTTTGTAGGTTCTGAGAACTCCATCCAAGAGTTAACAAGATAAACAGGGCTTTTGAATTAGAACCATCAGTTCCCATGAGGAAAACCTGAGCAAAGCTGCAGGCGACTGCACAGGCTATGGGGTTACATCTCTGTAAATATTAAATGAAATACCGAAGTGCAAAGTCCCCTCATGCAGAAACATAAAATTAGGGCCCCAGAAAGGGGCACTGATTCGTCTAAAACCCAACAGCCAGTTAATGTCAGCATCCTCATCCTCGCTGTGTTCATCCAATGCTGTTCTATTTATCCTGTCATTGTCTCCTTATTTTGTCCAGGACATGGTGACATGGTGACATCTAAAGGAGCTGGGACAAAACAAAACAAAGCAAAACCAGCCTCCATGCCCTTATTAGAGAGTATTTTTGTTGCTCACAGGCTTATCGCCCTCACTGCCTGCCCCTGTCTTGGCCACGTAGCTGTGACATGCACAGCCCCATGGCCGGCCCCACTGGAGCAGTTATGGCTTGTGCTCCAGCATATGGGACCTGAAAAACTCTTTTAACAGGTTCCGTGAGTGAATAACTCAAATTCGCTCCTCCCAGGCTGGCAGTGGTCACTGCATCCTGAACAGCTTCCATCCTGCCTCAGGATCCTTGACTGACAGTATATGGCTGTGCAGGCCAGGCACCTACCACTCTCCTAGTGAGTTCACTTGATGGCAGTATTCAGCCTACCACGTTCAGCCTGGAAATCAGGAATCCTATATCTCTAAGGGTCTGTTTCTGTTCCCTGGGTCAGCCAGCCCATGAGCACTCAAGTTGGAAGATAAGTATTCCAGTTGCTTTCTCTAGAGGATCTTTGGGCTCTCTGTCCCTCTTTGGGGTTGAACCATGTGTGGGAACTGAAACGATGCCTGTGTCACACCTCTGTGTGCTTCCTCTCATGAGCATCCTCACCCAGCAGCATCCTAGGCCTGGATCTGCCATCCTCCCTCACCAGTCACTGCTCCTTTGGGTACAGGAGGATGAGGATTTTAGGCAGTGGGTTCTCTGCATCATGGCATCCACCAAGCCCTAAAACATGATCCAGAAGAAAAATTAGGCAAAATGAAAAGTTAACAGACAAAATGACCCTGCCGTTGCTCAGGTTCCTTTGTGCTTTCCTTTACAGCCTTTTATTTTATTTCTGATGTTGGTTTATATCCGCTGCATATTAAACCAGCATCCCAACTACATGCAGAGCATCTCATTTGGCTTAACTGAATATCACTCCAAAAATGGGGTGCAAAATTCAGTTTGTTGTCATTCCTGAGTTTCCCCTCTCTAATTTTGAAGATTGTGTTTTAGAAAGAAAAAAAAAGATTGAAATATTTTATGTAAATTCTATATGAGCAGTTATTTCTTTTGCAAATTGGTTAATAAATGCTCTTCACTCAGGACTGCAAGCTCCAAATAAAGCATATTTTCTTTCATTTAAAAAAGCCCTCTGTTATGAAGTTATAATTACATACATTACACTTTGTGAGAAAAATATTGGGACGCATCATTTTTCTATTTCTTAGTCCCACCCAGAAAGTGCCATTTTGTAATGTGTCACTAGCCAGTATGCTTTTTAAAATCCAGTACTCGTGTGTTTCCAGGTCGTGCACACAGGTCCTTCCCCGTGCCCGAGCCCCGCTGCGGTGGCCTCCTTGTCGGTGGTGTTGGTGTCATGTGTGGTTTGCTGCATGGCAGTGTGTTGGTCAGTCGATCCGTGTGTAACCCGATGTGTACAACTTGGTGTTTTAACACTGTTTCTGTAACTGTTTGCGCTGCTAGCTGCTACACTGAAGCAACCATGCTGTTCTCAAGGCAGTCCACCCTTGATGATTTAGATGGACAAGAAATTCCTAAAACAAGTGAGCGTGCTCGGCCTAGGCTCCGTAAAATGCTCAGCATGGATATGTCCTCCTCATCAGCTGACATTGGCAGTTTAGCATCAAGGTGCTTAACTTGTGCATGCTTTGTTCTGTCATTTTTATCACCTCTTCCTCCTTTATGTCATTGCAAATATAAGTTCTTGTGATGTATGTTTTTATTTCATTTTTATTTTAAGAATCTGCATGACTAACAGAAGCATAACCACTGCCCTCTCTGAGATGTAATTGTTCTCAGGACAGCATTATATTAAACTAACAGCTCTTTAGTTTTTGTCTGTTAGGAGTTTCTTTAAAAATCCTTATCACAAACATTCTCCTCCATGTTTTCAGTATTTCACACTTTCCATTTTCGGAGACATACGCATGTTTCCTCCATGATTGAGAGCTTCTGTGGGCACTACTCAAAGGGGGAACTCTGTTTGCAAAGGTAGAAAACGTCTTCTCATCATTTGATCAAAAGATGCATGCAGTAGGGAAAAAACTAAAAATCTGTCATAGGTAGTCATTTTTACTGAATATTGAATAAGTCTGCATGTTATTTGCCTAATTGACATAAAAGTCAGAATATAGTTTACCATTGGTTTTAAAAAGAATATTATGCAGCAGAGTGCATCACCTTTGTAGCCTATAACTTTTATTTTGGGGAAAAAATTACTGTGGCTTAAGTTCTCTGAAATCCTACCCTAAAACAGTATTCATTTAGAAATAAAATTATTGGCATACAACCCGAAAACTCTTTTTGAATTGCCTTAGGATGGTCGGGGGAGACACTGAACTCAGCAGCTACACTGTGCTTCTCCTAACATGAAAACAGCCCAATCCAAAACAAGTTACATTTTGACTGCTCACAGTGGCAAGTCAGAGGGCATCTTCTTTTCTCTGGCAGCTGTGTATCTCCGTGCAGCCCTGTGGTACGCTGGCACTGGCATTGATGGGAATGCCTTGGCCATTTGACAGAGTCCTCTGGCGGGCATGTGCCTGCCATGCCAGCCCATTTTCTTGACCTCTGAAGGTACTCTCCGCCCCTTGGTGCCACAGGAGATCCAAACCAAAGCGAGCATGATTAGGATTGATGACAGTCTTAATAGCCGTGAGACCTGGTGTGGGGTTGGCTCCAGTAGTCTGGAAGTTCCCTGGGCAATGGGTCAATGGCATGGCCTTCCTAGGAGGTGTATCTAATTGAGGTAAGTCTTAGCAAAAATCGGGTTTGGCCTGGCATTTCAGCAGCCCCTCCATGATGTGCGCACTCAGGGACACAGCCCTGGGGATTCTGAACACCTGAGCGGGCATCAAAAGCTCAGGCCCGTCTGGTTCTTCAGTCACAGGATGCCGTGAACGGCTGTGCCAAGGTTCGTCCATTCATTCACTCATCCATATGTCCATACTGGTGTCTGTGACAAGAAACATGGGTACAGTCTATGCATGTGAGAATCTCGGTGTTTATGGAACCCAGGTGGTCACACATACCATTCAGATAAGAGTACATATTTCAGAGTCTAACACATCCTCCCACATCCAAGGCGGAGTCCCAGTCTCCAGGTGGATTTTGCCCCTCTCCCCTCCATGGCTGGATGTGTCTGAGGCAGAGCAAGCCATGAATGTCACTGGCTGCCCTCTTGTCATTGGCCAACCTTGTCTGCACGGACCTGACAGGGAAAGTTAAAAGAATATAGGAACAAAAGAAGGAGACAAAGGATACGAGAAAAAAGAACAGAACGCCAAAGGCAGGAAGTGAGGATGAGAGTAGAGAAGCTTCTGGAAAAGGAGCACTCGAAGAGGAACTGGTAGGAGAAAATAAGTGAAGTTGTCGGGAGGAAGGAACAGAAGCGCGCCCTGGGGTGGAGTGGGCAGCTGGAAGGGAGAAGGGTCGAGGAGAGCTTGCGTGGGGAGAGTGGCTGGAGCCCCGTGCGGAAGGGGAAGCCCTGGGCACAGTGCAGGGAGCTTGCGTGGGGAGAGTGGCTGGAGCCCCGTGCGGAAGGGGAAGCCCTGGGCACAGTGCGGGGAGCTTGCGTGGGGAGAGTGGCTGGAGCCCCGTGCGGAAGGGGAAGCCCTGGGCACAGTGCGGGGAGCTTGCGTGGGGAGAGTGGCTGGAGCCCCGTGCGGAAGGGGAAGCCCTGGGCACAGTGCAGGGAGCTGGGACGAGGGTGGCGATTCCACAGACGGGATGCACAGAAATGCAGAACAGGCAAAGGATGGAAAAGCAGGAAGAATAAACATGAAAGAAGGCTGGCATGTTTTATCAAGCACACAGCTGTCCAGGGTAGCCAATATGTAATCATTCCCATTCCCCTCGTATGGTCTGGGTGGGTCTGTTGTGCAGGATGCAGGGTAGAATAGCTATTTGCTAAGACTTAGCTCTTGGTCAAAGCCTTCAGAGCTTCTCCCCTCCAGGGATGCCCCCCCGGAAGCAGACAGAGCAGTGGGTAAACTGTACTTTGTTGATATGGAAACAGACTCTGGAACCCGAGGCTGGGAATTCAGATAGTCCACACTTGTTACGGGGGCGGGTTCTGCTCTTTGAGAGCCACGTGACTGGCTCTGGTTCTAAACTGTGTGTGTGCACTGTCAACATTTGCACTGGAGAGGCTGCTGTTTGCAGTGTCTGCAGATGTGCACTGTCAACATTTGCATTGGAGAGGCTGCTGCTTGCAGTGTCTGCAGAACAGGAGTGATTATCCCAAAAGAACAAAGCAGATGGAATGCAGGGGGAAAAACTGGGGCATTTCCTTAGGAGTTCTGATGAGGTCTCTCAGGAATGGGAAAGAGCCCCAGGAGTGTGGATGCTAAGACAGGGGCTCTGTGCCCACCCTTTCTCCCAACAGTGAGCCCACGCAGTGCACCATGCTGTACTCACGCCAGGGGACCACTGAGACCATTGAGGAGGTGGAGGCTGAGCAGGAGGAGGAGGCAGGGAGCACGGTGCCTGAGCCCAGGGAGGCCAAGGAGTACGAGGCCGCCGGGTACGATGTGGGAGCCATGGGTGCTGAAGAGGCCAGCCTCACCCCAGAGGAAGAGCTGACACAGTTCTCCACCTTGGATGGGGACGTGGAGGCCCCACCCTCCTACAGCAAGGCTGTGAGCTTCGAGCATCTGTCCTTCGGCTCGCAGGACGACTCTGCAGGCAAGAACCACATGGCAGTCAGCCCGGACGACAGCCGCACCGACAAGCTGGGGTCCAGCATCTTACCTCCCTTGACGCACGAGCTGACGGCCAGCGAGCTGCTGCTGAACAAGTAAGGGTCCAGCGAGCAGGTCAGACACGTATCCCGAATCGCCACTTAAATATACACCCTTATTCTGTATACAGAAAAATTCATATACAGAAAAAAAATTCACCTAGACACTGAGAGGAGACAGACAGTTCCAAGACTCCTTGCATTGCAAGTACAAAGCAAACTCCATGACTGGTTCTAGAACCAGCAAAACCCAGAGCCTTGTGTGGACATTTCTTTCTATCATAAAGTCTGATATTAGGTTGTCTCTGAAGGAAAAACGGGGACATAGGAAGTGGGGGACACAGCAGGGAGGATGGTGCTAAATGAAAATCAGTAATTTGGAGAAATTAAAGACAGGCATGGCTGGGCATGGTGGCTCACGCCTGTAATCCCAGCACTTTGGGAGGCTGAGGCGGGTGGATCACCTGAGGTTAGGAGTTCAAGACCAGCCTGGCCAACATAGCGAAACCCCCTCTCTACTAAAAATACAAAAAAAAAAAAAATTAGCTGTGCATGGTGGTGGGCACCTGTAATCCCAGGTACTCAGGAGGCTGAAGCAGGAGAATTGCTTGAGCCTGAGAGGCAGAGGTTACCGTGAGCCAAGATCGTGCCATTGCACACCAGCCTGGGCAACAAGAGCAAAACTCCGTCTCAAAAAAAAAAGATAGACATATTATCATGTGGTTTACTCTAACAGGATGTTTCACGATGATGAGCTTGAAGAGTCAGAAAAATTCTACGTGGGGCAGCCTCGATTTCTGCTGCTCTTCTATGCCATGTACAATACCCTGGTGGCCCGCTCGGAGATGGTGTGCTACTTCGTGATCATCCTCAACCACATGGTCTCTGCCTCCATGATCACGCTCCTGCTTCCCATCCTCATCTTCCTCTGGGCCATGCTGTCCGTCCCCAGGCCCAGCCGCCGATTCTGGATGATGGCCATTGTCTATACCGAGGTAGGCCTGGACGCAGACCCCTGTGGATGGCTTCAGGCGGCTATGCAACGTCAAGCGTACCTTGTGTCCCTGTGCCCTCTCTCGAGGTGGGCCTACCCTGATGCCAGTTTCACATGGAACGTGCAGTTCCATAGACATTCTTAGATACACAAATCGTCAGCAGCAACAGTTACGTAGCACTCACAATTCTAAAAATCTTTTCACACGTCACACCTCACATACGGTGCATACTGGCATCATTCCCATTTAACAGATAAGGACACAGTATCAATGAGATTAAATGGCCAAAGTTGCCCAACTGGTGAGGGGTGGGGACACTTTTGAAGCCCGGTTACCTGGCCTACAGTATTAACCACTGAGATGCTAACGGGCTTCTGCAGAGTCAAGCACAAGGCCTGGCATCTCGGGGGTTCAATGAATGGACCCTGTGTTAAATGATACCGTCTGGCACTTTGGACATAGTTTGAATATATCATACATACTTTTCATTTTTAAACGCAAAAGCAAATATGCATACGTCGCAACACAAAATTGTATAAGCACCCACTTAGCATCTGAAGGGTGGACGCCAGCCCGTTTTCATCCCACGTGGGGTATGAGGAGGCTTCTGCTCACTCTTATGTTCCTGCTTTCTGTCCTGACCTGTTCAACATAGACAGGATCACGAATGCCCACGAAAACTATACAGGGACTTAAGCAACAAAAAAGCTCGATATTCTTGGTGCCTGGACGACCATGGTGCTTTGTATTCTCAGGTTTGTGAAGAGACAGATTTTCTTCCCTGACTTGTAAGGAAAAGTTTTCACTTTCAATAGTGCTGTAATTACTTCTTCAATGACAGTGCTCATGCTGGATGCACACCCAAGGCCTAGAAGTTTTGTAGGTTATAAGTAATTCAGTAGCAAAATTAAAACAAAGCTATACAGTAAAGCATCTCAAAAGTATTTGGTTTAAAGTATTGATAGCATGCATCTTACTTCCATAAGGAAAATAAAGGGTAACATTACTTCAGGATGTAAATGACTGCCTGTTTAGAGAATGGGTGCCAGTCTATAACAATGTGAGCACATTTATCAGATTCCCTTTCTTACCTAGGGCTGAAGTAAAAGGAAGTGCCAAGAATGTGGAAAAGTGAACAAGAGATTCTTGTATAGCTTTCACCTTAAAAATAAAATATTTCTGGCTATAGCCCCAGCACTTCAAGAGGCCAAGGCAGGAGGATACTTGAGGCCAGGAGTTCAAGACAAGCCTGGGCAACATAGCGAGACCCCATTTCTACAAAAAAATTAAAAACATTAGGCAGGCATGGTGTACAAACACCTGTAGTCCAAGCTACTTGGGAGGCAGAGGTGGGAGGATTGCACCCAGGAGTTTGAGGTTGCAGTGAGCTATGATTGTGCCACTGCACTCCACCATGAGCAACAGATTGAGACCTCATTCTAAAAAAAAATAAAATATTTCTATATAAGTTAAGTTGAGGCTCTCCCTTTTCTTGTCACATTGCACTGAGGACTGAAGTAAGTGGGAATTCTTGATGTTGCTTTGCTCTATAATACGAACCACATGTCAGAAACCAAGAACCCTGCTACACACCAGAATACAAAGATGAACAGAAAGCAAATATGCATTTCTGTTTTTTACTGGCTCCCAGACTAACGTGGCATACAGATATGATGGAGGAAAGTGAAAACTGCATACATCATAACCACGTGATAGGCATCTATAGATTGCAAATTAAAGAAGTACAGAAACCAGAAAGATACGAGTACGTTCTGTTCAGGTTTCCCTAAGTAACATATTTAACAGCTGTGTAATTACATCAATATCTAATTAAATCAGTGTAAATGCCAACACCTCAAAAGAAGAGGAAATGACCAATCAAAGCAGGAGCCTGAGGCGTCCGACTGGCCTTGCTAGACCTACAGTGAAAGACACTGCGACAGTCAGGCCCTGCTTCTGTTGTGAAGTCAAGAGTCCGCGAGAATGATACTTTACTATTCCACGTAATTATGTGCTTTCCTACCATCAAAACTGTGAAATGCAGGTCTCTTTCTTAACTGTCGTATTGCTCTTTCCCATATACAGGTATATCTATTCCTAAAAGAAGGAGTGATTTTCTAAATTTCTGTCATCTGTGTGTAGGTGGCAATTGTAGTCAAATATTTCTTCCAATTTGGGTTCTTTCCCTGGAATAAGAACGCGGAGGTGAACAAAGATAAACCGTACCACCCCCCAAACATCATAGGAGTGGAGAAGAAGGAAGGTTATGTCCTTTATGACCTCATCCAGCTCCTGGCTTTGTTCTTTCATCGATCAATTTTGAAGGTACTGCATGTTAATAATTAATCAGTTCAAGTAGGCCGTTGCAGTCCCCGTAATCGTCCTAGGTGACCTGGACATCAGGATTGGTGATGAGGCTGAGGGGTCGGTGGTTGGCATCTACTCATATTTTTTGTTTGTTTGTTTGTTTGTTTGTTTGTTTTTTAAAAGAGAAAAGAAAAAAGTTACATTCATTTAGTGGACATTTTTTCCAACGCTTATGGTACTCAATAACGGAACTTACAATAAATCTGGGAGAATATTTCCCATGTTTCCAACCTGGGTTAAATGCATAATCATGAATCCCCTTTGTGGAACATTGCTTGAATGATGTGCAGTATTCTAAGGCCAGATACACTAAATTCTGCCTCCAGTTTAAGTCAGAGCATCGGAGAGCCACAATGTGCGTGGATCATATTGTCTCATCTCCATCCCAGCTTCGGCCTTCCTTCTTCTAGCAGAATTGCTTTCATTGGGTAGTTTCTTTTCATGAAACCATTAGCTGTTGGTGGGAGACCACATATTAACTTGCCCAGTGGAACCCAGAGCTGTGCTTTCTCCTGCTTATTGTGGAGGAGGCCGCTCATGATCCTGCTGGACGAGGGCCTTTATACAGCATGGCCCTTCCTCAGCCTCAGGGACTCCTGTTCTTCTGAGCAACTTCATGTGTTTTTCCTTCTCACATGCTGTGAACTATAAACTAAACCTGTCAATATGCCACTTAATTCTAATAAATAGAAATTGTTGCATAGCATACATTTTATGTATGAATGTACCTCTTGTTACAACCTTACTTTCCTTCTCTCGCCTTAACCTTGTGTCTTATATAAAATATTGTAAATTCCTTTTATCCAGGAGTATCTTTCTTAGTCCCTAGAATCCTTTTTAGAACAAGGCTTGGCATAAGTTAATACATACACATACATATACATACATGCACACATAGATATGTAACGGTGTATTTAACTTCTTCTGCCCTAGCTCAGTGAACTATTTCAAACTCGGTTTCATCTGAGTGTACTCTGGTCAACCTCCTCACTCTAGCTTCCATCACTTTGCAAAGTACCCAAGACCTCAGTTTGGAGGGAGCCTTTGCTGGGTCGTTGGGTTGTGGCAGGTTTTTTAAAGCTATGTATCTGAGGAAACCAGTTAGCCACCGTTCTTTTGATGGATATGTTAATTACTTGAATTTATTTAGTATACTGATTTTTATGATGAACATATGAATAAATGTATTAACCTTATTTTTTCAGTCTTAGAAATTCATTTTTTAAATTTCGGTATTTAATAGTTGACGGTATAATTTTGACCACTTCAGAATTCTCTTGCAACCTTTGCATTCTTTTGTATCGTTTAAAATTATTGTAACTCTTTAGGCACTTTTACTATCTTTTCATCAATGTTCAAATGGCTTAACTGCTGCAATTTTATATTTAAAACATATAAAATCTTAGTGTTTCTTGTTGATATTCTTACTCTTTTTCTGAAAATTTCAAATATGTGAATGTATATGAGATTTGAGGTAATGGCATTATGTTAAAATTTTAATTAAAGATATAAAAATACTTTTTAGAATGATAAATCTTTTTTTAAGAAGACAAGGTAACCCATAGCTTTTGAGAAAATAAATCTTTCATATAATGTTGCCATGAAAACCAAACAATTAAAACTGAAGAAATTTCAAAAGTGCTTGAAACCATCCTATTTAATACAAATTGCTGTATATTTGATAAATAATTAGAAGAATTGGCAAACAAGTACATATACTACAAGAAAGTTGTGAAATAATCTAAATATATGAATGTTGGCCAAAGAGGAAACAACTCTTAAAATAATTGGAAAGAAATCCATATAAACTGAAAAATCCCATTATGAAAAGCTAAAATGTTTGTTAGGTTTATAAGAATATTCACTGAATATGTTTAAGAATAACACATTTACAAATAAATATTTAAGAATCATCTGTCAGGCCGGGCGTGGTGGCTCACACCTGTAATCCCAGCACTTTGGGAGGCCGAGACTGGCGGATCACGAGGTCAGGAGATTGAGACCATCCTGGCTAACATGGTGAAACCCCGTCTCTACTAAAAAAATACAAAAAATTAGCCAGGTGAGGTGGCGGGCACCTGTAGTCCCAGCTACTTGGGAGGCTGAGGCAGGAGAATGGCGTAAACCCGGGAGGCGGAGCTTGCAGTGAGCCGAGAACACGCCACTGCACTCCAGCCTGGGCGACAGAGCAAGACTCCGTCTCAAAAAAAAAAAAAAGAATCATCTGTCAATTGAGTGACTGGTGCATTGATCATTCTCTGAGTTGGTTTTGACTGACTGATTTCTGACAAATTGGCCTGGAGCTCTTGTCCTCCACGGAGTTCTTGAGTCAGAGAGGGGACTAGGCAATGTCTTGGGGAGCAAATGCGTAGCCAGACAAAGAGTTCAGGGGAGAGCTCCGTCCGACAGCAGCAAGGTCATCAGGGTGACTTTCCGTCCAATAAGTCAAGTCACTATAATTTCATCCTAAGTCCATCTGCCAAAAGCTATCTGTCTCCATCTTAATTATCAGCTAAAATCTTACTGTCTACACCCACACATCTCTTCCCCACTGGGACCCTCATAAAGCTCTAGACAAGCTTTCTTTTCTTGTGTATTAGTCCATTTTCATGCTGCTGATAAAGACATACCTGAGACTGGGCAATTTACAAAAGAAAGAGGTTTAATGGACTTACAGTTCCACGTGGCTGGGGAGGCCTCACAATCATGGCGGAAGGCAAGGAGGAGCAAGTCGCATCTTACTTGGATTGTGGCAGGCAAAGAGAGGAGTGCTTGTTCAGGGAAACTCCCCTTTTTGTAACCATCAGATCTCGTGAGACTTATTCACTCCCATGAGAACAGCACGCGAAAGACCTGCCCCCATAATTCGATTACCTCCCACCGGGTCTCTCCCACTACACCTGGGAATTCAAGGTGAGATCTGGGGGCACAGCCAAACCCTATCACCTTTTCTTCTAATCTTGAAGGACAGTTTGTTGGATGAGATTTTGTAAGACAGAATACCAAGGGTTCCACCTGAAATAGTAGCCTCATTTGTCCCTGTCCTTGCTTTCTCAGTGCCACGGCTTATGGGATGAAGATGACATGACGGAAAGTGGCATGGACAAGGAGGAATCAGATGATGAGCTCTCCCTCGGTCATGGCAGGAGGGACTCCTCGGATTCTCTCAAGTCCATCAACCTGGCCGCGTCCGTGGAGTCAGTGCATGTGACCTTCCCGGAGCAGCAGACAGCTGTCCGGAGGAAGCGCTCCAGCAGCAACTCCGAGCCATCCCAGAGATCCAGCTTTTCTTCAAACAGATCCCAGAGAGGTATCTGTCAACACAATGTATCTAGGCTGCAGTTAGCCCCCAGGTGGCCTCGTTTTTCTCGTGCCTGTGGGTCTGGGGCAAGGGAGTGTATTGGGTGCTATCAAGAGACAGACATTGTTATGTGAGAAGAAAAGGGCTTTGAAATCAGAGAAACCAGAGTTCAAATCCCGCCTCAGCTGTGTCACCCCATTACCCAAAGTGCGTTTACTTCGGGTTGTCTGCTTACCAGATCCGCTGCGGCTACCCAACGCGAGTCCTGGGGAACTTCCTCACCAAGAGCTACAATTACGTCAACCTCTTCTTATTCCAAGGGTAGGGACGCTCTGCATTGTCACAGTCACTGATGGGGGAAGAATAGCCGTGGAAAGGCGTTTTGTTTCCCACCTGGGAAGGAAGGGGGAGAGGACGAGTTCAGCAGTGGGAATCATTGTGGAACTGTTACAATGCTGGCAAAGGAAGATGCCTGCCTCTTGAAGCACCTTTCTGTGTTTCATGGCCACGAGCCTGTCCAGGTGCTGTTCTACATTCATCCACATGGGTTAGGATCCTGCATAATGACTGTGATAATATTTGAGAAGGAAAACTAGGGATACATGATCTGTAAGTATTTATATACTTCTGGGCACAACAGAACACAGTATTTGGAGCCTGGACTGTTCCAGATACCTTGGGAATTCCAAATTATCCTTAGAATTTTTTGTATTCAGTAAGTTCCTCCATTGAAGAGGGGCGTTCTTTCTGCCAAACACCAACCTGCATGCCATGACCTGTGTGCTCATGTAGTAAGTTAACCACTCAAAGCACATGTGCTGTTTTATGTGACAAGTTCAGCGGTAGCATCTCCCCTCTGTTCTCTCGCAAATTAAAGCACGGCATAAAAAGTGAGACAGTCCGTGGCACTGCTGGCTTCCCCTCAGCCCCAGACAGAAGAGGTGCTGAGCGCCTTCAGATGCTGTGAAGCGCGGAAGGGTCGTGTTTCATACAGTGCTAGCCTGTGACTGGGCCTGATGTTTCTTCCGGGGATTGGGTTTATATTCACGTGACAGGGCTGAGGCAGCCTAGGGGAGAATTGCTGAGTGGCGATCCACACTGCTGTGAGGGCCCTGGGAGAACCCAGGTTCTCCAGGCTGGGAGACGCTCTGTGTCAGTCAAGAGACAAGGAAAATTCTTCAGAGCCTGGAGGAGTCCAGGCTAATCCCTTCTGAACACAACTGAACCACAGAGGCTGAGCCAAGACCATCAAGTTGGTACTCCAGCAAGTCCTGCGGCTGAGGGGCCTCACGCCCTGGCTCCCCACAACCTCTCCTCCTCCCTCTGCCTTCATCCATTTGCCCTCATCTTTAACCTACCAGGTGCACCACCCCTGCTTCACTCATCCAGCAGCAGAGCCACAGTCATTCAGCACCCCATGGCCAAGAGTCTTGTAACATGAACAAATAAATATGAAAGAAGCTGAGTTACCTTCACACTTATGTAAAAGTGAGATCCCAGTTGGTTATGATAATCAGAGAAAGGGAAAAGAATGAAAAAGTACAAATCCATAGATTCCACTTATAAAATGAAAAGCATTTGTGTTCCAAGTTGGGTTTTACTGGAAGGGTCACCAGGAGAACTTTTTCTGAGTCATGAGGTTAAAGCAGTAAGGAACTGCTTGAGCTCCCGGGTGAGCAGGGTGGTGGGGGCCACCGACAAATGTCTCTCTGACGAGATGTGTTTCCTGCCAGGTTTCGCCTCGTGCCCTTTTTGACTGAGCTGAGGGCAGTGATGGACTGGGTGTGGACAGACACGACCTTGAGCCTGTCCAGCTGGATCTGTGTGGAGGACATCTATGCCCACATATTCATCCTGAAGTGTTGGCGGGAGTCGGAGAAGGTAAGAAACCAGGAGATGTGCCTTATTCCTGTCTACTTCTCTTAGATATAGGCTGGTTTTAAGATGAATGTGAGCTTCTGCTCACAATGAAGGCATGAGGCAAAACTATCTCAACCTATAAATGTCCCAGTGATTTCCAACCAACTAGAGTTGAGAATTTTAGACTTACTGCCGCCATAGTCATCAATAGCATCCAGATGCTTTCTTCTTTTGGCGACATCATATTGTAGTTATTTGTTAAAAATGGTATATTGCTTGATATATCCCAAAAACTCTTAAATGGCTCCTTTGGGAGCAGAAAAGAATGTGATGTTGTAGAGAAAAGTGGGGCTGGTAGTGGTTTGGACTCATGCTTACTTCTGACTCACTTTTTGAAGAGGGATGGACAATTTAACCTCTTTGTGCAAAGAAAACTGAAGTGCAAATATCTGCTTATTCTGCTAGGTTGAATGTTAAGGTTTAAATATGTCTAGATTACTATTATTTATTGCACTTCTCAAAAGTTTAATATATGAAAGAAGAGTCCGTTGCATAAGAGCAATAGGCACACCCAGCAAACATTAGCTGGGGTGGCATGAAATGTCTTTCTTTCTCATCTCAAAACATCCTCCTCGGAAAAGGCTCCTCTGTGTGATTCCTGCTGTGTTCTGCAGCTTTCCCTGGGAATTTCAGCGTTACAGTGATGGGGCCTGTTGTACTGTGGTCTCTGTGTTTATGGGTTGTAAAAGCCACTGTAGTCATGTCCTATACTGAGTCCCAGGCCTCTCTCCTGGTTTGTAATCTGCAGCTAGTGCCTATGGGTAAATGGTAGATTATTTTTCCTTATCTTAATCTGCTGAAACGAATGGAACCCTCCTGAAGATAAATAACACTGCCACGTCGGGGAGTGGGGTTGACCCCATGTTCTGCATGTAGCTTGGCCTGAGGGGTAACCCTGAAAGGACAGAGGTCATGGAGCAGCAACACTGAAGTAAGAACACACATGTAGAACAGGAGCAGCTTCAATGCCAGACAGCACAGCTCCAACTTCCCCTTGTCCATAGTCTCTAAGCAGGGGGCTTAGTGGGTCCTTCATGAATCTCTATTAAAGCAAACAGAAGCGCCCCCAGCCTTACCGGTGCACAGGCTCCTGTAGGAGAGTGAGCCCCTGCAACAGGCACCTGCCCCTCCCCATTCCCTGAAGCCAGCGCCCAGAGGGGTCTTTTCTCATCATACAAATCTTTTTTTTTTTTTGAGGCGGAGTCTCGCTCTGTCACCCAGGCTGGAGTGCAGTGGCACCATCTCAGTTCACTGCAAGCTCCGCCTCCCGGGTTCATACCATTCTCCTGCCTCAGCCTCCCGAGTAGCTGGAACTACAGGCGCCGCCACCTCACCCGGCTAATTTTTTGTATTTTTAGTAGAGACGGGGTTTCACCGTGTTAGCCAGGATGGTCTCGATCTCCTGACCTCATGATCCGCCCGCCTCAGCCTCCCAAAGTGCTGAGATTACAGGCGTGAGCCACTGCACCTGTCCCATACAAATCTTACTTTAGGACTCGAACAACATTGTCTTTAAGAACACGTATCATTAATTAAAGTAAAAATCATGTTTTTCCACCCTCCAAGGGCAGGGAAGGGTCAATTGAAAGGCACAGATTTTAAATATTCAGGAATTGAAAGTAAAGTATCTTTCTCTCGCATAATCCCTTAAAACCAGAAGGTTCATTCGGCCGGATACTTGATCCCTTGGTCCATGAGTTCATCACCAGCAAAACCCACCCACAGTCTTGAAGGGAGAAGGCCGCGCAAGTCCTCTTGGCCCCTGTGGAAGCACCAGGGGGTGCTGGAGCGACCTCAGGACAGCTTCACATCACTACCTAACTTCGTTTCGAGATTGGGACAAGGTTGCTGTCCCCATGTCAGAGCACACAGAGAAGATTCAGGGCCAAATCCATGTTCCCAGCACCGCAGTCAGAGCACTCGCCATCCCCCAGTCCCGCTGCCTGCGAGAAAGCACCCGAGCTTGAGCCTTGTCTGAACTCTGTGTTGCAGAGATACCCTCAGCCGCGGGGCCAGAAGAAGAAGAAAGTGGTGAAGTATGGCATGGGAGGAATGATCATCGTCCTGCTCATCTGCATCGTCTGGTTTCCTCTTCTCTTCATGTCTTTGATCAAATCTGTGGCTGGGGTCATCAACCAGCCCCTGGACGTCTCCGTCACAATTACCCTGGGAGGGTATCAGGTGATCTCTGTGCACACCCCGCCTACCAGAGCCTTGCCCCACGCCACACTCCTTTATGATAGATGCCTGTAGGGTATTTAGTTATGAGCTGCCAACCCTGCTGTCCTGTCTATATTCTGAGTGCTCAGCAAACACGTGATGTATGAAATGAGGTGCCGAAGACATTGAGAGACTGGTTCCCCTCTGGTCTTGAGCACGGGAATAATGACTCCAAAAAGAGATCTCGGATGCCATTTGTCATGGGATAAACATATCCTACATAAATGGGCTAATATCCTACATAAATGTTTTTCTTTTGACTCAGGATGGAGAGAAGAACTGGGGAATATTGACAACACTGTTCTCTTTGTTTTCCAGCCTATTTTCACAATGAGTGCCCAACAAAGCCAGTTGAAAGTTATGGACCAGCAGAACTTTAATAAATTTATACAAGCTTTTTCTAGGGACACCGTAAGTAAATCCCTATAGTAGATTTCTCTGAAGGCCTCTCATCCAGGGGAGCTCACTCGTTGTCGTGTCATGCTTTGCCATGGCCTGAGGTGGTGGGAAGAAGGACTTTTCAGGGTTGATCAGTTACATACAGCAGATTCACTTTGAGAATCTAAGAAGTTATGTCTTTGTTATTGGACATTAGTGGTAATAAACATTTAAATATTGATCTATTTTAAAAATTGTTTAACTTTTTAAATTGTGGTATATATTCATCTCTTGACTAGTAGGCCTACTCTGGGAATCTGTCCTAAGAAGTAATTCAAAATATGAGAAAGCTCTATCTAGGCACTGGCTTATGAGTGCATTCTCTGTATTAGCAGAAGTGGAGGCAGTTTGAGGCTCAGCAAACAGGAGCTGGTTGAGGAAATTAAGGCAGATGTATGAAATGAATTTGATTAGCACTGGATACCCTAGAGGGGTCCTAATGGGAGAAGGAGCTTCTACTTTCCATTTTATTTACGTGCCATGTTGTCCAAAGATTTTCTAAGCAACTTATTTTGTAATTAAAAAATTCATTACAGAGACTAAGACTATAAATGACATGACAATTTCTCAAGCTGAAACATAAATTTTAAAAAGGCTATTATTTTTTAAATTACAAAACATAAGAAATACATCCCCTAAAACTTAAAACAGTGATGATGTTCTGGTAGCAGGATGGTGGCTGATGTTACTCTCTTGTCTATATTCCACACTTTTAATAATATCACATAATCCTCATCATTAAAATTTGTCTTACAAATAGTTTTTTTTTATTGAAGAGAGTGAATAGGAAGGAGATGCTTCTCTCTTCTGTAAATTATCACCTATAATGCACACGGTCAACACTAATCTGGAACAATGAGCAGTTCTTCAGAGAGGGCTGGGATGTCCTGAGCAGGTTAAGTTTGGTCTCCCTCATGAGAGGGACATTCCCCGATAGGTGATAAATTTCCTTTTTAGTGGAAAGGAAAAATGACACTAAATGATCTGTTTTTCCTTTATGGTTTAACTGGAATGATTCCACAGCTGCATTGATGGTAGCAACCGCTGGGATTGGGAGACTGCCCATGCCTGTGGGTAAGGAAGCCACATGAGTGCGATGGACCACTCAAGACCATCCATTATAAAAATATTCCCTTCAAAGGGAGAAACCTTTTCCATACTGCCAGTTAAAAGGAAGAGTAACTGCTTTCTTTATACAGCATGATGCGTATAATCTATTTATGCATGTGCATTTGTGCACATACAGGGTGCTATGCAATTTCTGGAAAATTATGAAAAAGAAGACATAACAGTAGCAGAACTGGAAGGAAACTCAAATTCTTTGTGGACCATCAGCCCACCCAGTAAGCAGAAAATGATACACGAACTCCTGGATCCCAATAGTAGCTTCTCTGTTGTTTTTTCATGGAGTATTCAGAGGTAGTTACTGTATTTCCATGCATAATTTATCCCTTCCCCCAGTCTAAACATGGAGTTGGGGGATGGAGGGTGTGGTGGGATGGAAGAATGGAAACTTTAGATTAATGTGGATCTTACTTTGTCATGACCGCCTTGGGAACTTACCTTCAATGCCAAAGCTAACATTTTTGTGTATTAAATAATGACTTGCCTAGGAATCACTAACCAGACTAAGAACTTCTTAGTTTTCCTTTTTTGTTGTTTTTAGCTAACTTTAGTTTTTTGGTTTTGGGGTTTGTTGTTGTTGCTGTTGTTTATTTTTGCATTTCAAAATCCATTGTATTTTATTACCTTAATGTACAATTGGTGAAACAACACTTAAATTTCAAATGTTTCTTACTATAATGCAAAAGAGTATTACTCTGAACACCTCCCTCGTGCATCACTTACATTACTATTATACATCTACCACAGGGAGCCTCTCCACTTAGATTTTCCTCGTGCATCTTACATTTCGCTGTCCATCATCTTCCGTGGAAAAGGAAGTGAATGATGCCCGCTGGACACAGAAAGGCTAGCTCTGATGCAGCGAGAACTGACCATGTGCTTTCACATAAACACTAAGAAATGAAGGCAGAGCATCAAGTGATTTGAAAGTTGTTTTAAATTAATATGTGGTTTCAGAAAATCTAAACTTTTTCAATGCAAAAAAAAATTTGAATGTAACTATAAATCTCAAAAAAATCAATATCCTGCTCCTTTTAAACTGAAATCCAAATAAATTTCACATTTTAATGTTGGGTTATTCTAGATAATAACTTTAGTTTTTAAAGAGAGGCTGGCAGTGAGTTCTGTGAGCAAGAAACAGAGGTAGAGAGAAGAGAGGCAAGGTGATGACTTATAAAATGAAACAGTCTGGGTGAATTTTACAACTTCCACGAAAGGGTGAAGTTTGGTCTTAATGATAAAGAAATTTCAGGCTGATTGCGGTGGCTCACACCTGTAATCCTGGCACTTTGGGAGACCGAGGTGGGCAGATCACTTGAAGCCAGGAGTTTGAGACCAGCCTGGCCAACATGGCGAAACTCCGTCTTTACTAAAAATACAAAAATTAGCCAGAAGGTAGTAGCACACACCTGTCATCCCAGCTACTCAGGAGGCTGAGGCAGGAGAATTGCTTGAACCAGGGAGGCAGAGGTTGCAGTGAGCTGAGATCATGCCACTGCACTCCAACCTGAGTGACAGAGCAAGATTTCGTCTCAAAAAAAAAAGGAAAGAAAGAAAAAGGAAAAGAAATTGCAGCCTCTGGAGGCCCAGATTATCACTTGCATTCCACCAATACTGGGGAAGCCCTACCTGACCCCTTCCCAAGTGTGAGACGCGAGGGCAGCTTGGCCGTCTCTGAAGGGAGACACTTCCTGAGAGTCCTCTCTGCCCAGCCCGAGCCAGTGGCCAGCACATGGCCCCTGCTTTGTTTTTCCTTGTGTTGGTAGAAAGAGCATATCTTAGCAGAAGTTCTCACATCCGAATACTGCATCCAAAGCCCAATAGTTTAGTGATGCAGTTTTGGGAACCTCAACATAATACACCAGTTGATTAACTTAGTTCTTTCATCAGTTTTGAGATTTAGAACCCTAAGCAAGCTTATTTGGGCAGGCAAGTAGTAGATTCATTTGGGTCCATGAGACCGACTCGTTAGAATTAAGAAAGAAGCACGACAGTTACAGAAGAATGCCTTCTAGCATCTAAAATTTACAAGGAAATAGTTTTAAAAAATTCAAAGTGGGGCTGTTCAGAATGTAAAGAACTCTTGTCAATCCCATTTTCTCCTTTTCAGGGTCCCAAATTCCTCATGTCCAACTCTGTATAAATTACCAAAAATTTACTTTCTAGCCTTTTCTTTAAAGAGCTACCAAAAAAATAGAAACCAACAAAACAATTAAAATTCAATTTCTGACTGAATATTCTTTTTAACACATGGAGTCTGTTTATCATCGTAGAGACTAACATCATTGGGTTGATAGAAGAATATTTTAGAAACTCATATTAAAACATCAAGATGGGTTCTCTTTTGATGAGCAGGTTCCTCCTCTTTCTCACCTTCGACTCTGTTTTAAAAGTGTTCGTGGCCTCCTTGGGCTCTATTAACTCAGTTGTCTAAGAAGCTGAGCATTGAGGTGAAGCAGACTGAAAGGGTCTGGATTGACAGTTGTGGACCCAATGAAAACGTGGTGACATTAATCACATTAAGAGTTAAATATGGGCCAGGCGCGGTGGCTCAAGCCTGTAATCCCAGCACTTTGGGAGGCCGAGACGGGCGGATCACGAGGTCAGGAGATCGAGACCATCCTGGCTAACACGGTGAAACCCCGTCTCTACTAAAAAATACAAAAAAACTAGCCGGGCGAGGTGGCGGGCGCCTGTAGTCCCAGCTACTCCGGAGGCCGAGGCGGGAGAATGGCGTGAACCCGGAAGACGGAGCTTGTAGTGAGCTGAGATCCGGCCACTGCACTCCAGCCTGGGCGACAGAGCGAGACTCCGTCTCAAAAAAAAAAAAAAGAGTTAAATATGTTGTAAATCTCTTTTCCAGACTTCTGAATAATCATTGACATTAAGCTTTTTTTTTTCTTCGCAGAAACTTAAGTCTGGGTGCAAAATCGGAAATAGCAACAGATAAGCTTTCTTTTCCTCTTAAAAATATTACTCGAAAGAATATCGCTAAAATGATTGCAGGCAACAGCACAGAAGGTTCAAAAACACCAGTGTAAGTTTATTTTTCTTACTAATAGAGCTTTGTTAAGTATATGCACCTGGTCCAAAATGTCCATCTACAGATTCATGTGTATGAGGAATGCAACTTCATTCTTTGGTAACACCAAGTTAACTTCTATTTGGAGGCCCCATTTTGTAAGATTAAAGAAACTTAATCTCAGCTGTGGAGTTTTCTGTCCACTGTCCCCAGGGTTATGTCTCTGTTCTGAATGAGGGTTTGGGCCAGACATGGTGGCTTATGCCTATAATCCCAGCATTTTGGGAGGCTGAGACAGGTGGATGCCCTGAGGTCGGGAGTTCAAGACCAGCCTGACCAACATGGTGCAACCCTGTCTCTACTGAAAATACAAAGATTAGCTAAGCGTGGTGGTGCACACCTATGATCCCAACTACTCGGGAGGCTGAGGCGTGAGAATTGCCTGAACCCTTGAGGCAGAGGTTGCAGTGAACCAAGATCGCGCCACTGCACTCCAGCCTGGGCAACAGAGCGAGACTCCATCTCAAAAATAAATAAACAAATAAATAATAAAAAACAAATGAATGAGCGTTTGTATGGTGCCAGGCTCCAGGAAGCTCATCAGTGCATGGAAAGTGCTGGCCCGCTGGGCTTCCATTGAGAGAGACATTATTCTTCCAGGTCTGTCTTCAGTCTGCAGAGTAGCTGTCTCCGTCAGCTATTGGGACCCATTCTGGGGCACACTAGAAATCATCATGCTGATTCTCATGCAATTTGGAGGTGGGGGAGCTCTGGCAGGTCCACCTGGGTTCACCTGACCCAATATAATATGTGCCCAGTGGTACCTCATTCGCCCCTGGAGGTACTGGGCTCTTGGTGCCTCTAAGGGCCCTATTCAGGAATGTGACATGGGACTGCACTAAAATGACCCAAGCCTCTTGTCATTCGCGTCTGCCACCTGATCGTGGGCACCCACTTCACTCGTTCACCCTCAGTGGAAGGAGGTGGGGCTCAAGGTTCCTTCTTAGAGAGCCACTAGTGTCAAGCACATTCTCCTCCCACTCTCTGTCCACCTGGCCCAAAAAGTATTGATCTCATCTCTGGATGACAAACCTTGCTCTTCTCTGAGCATAATCACCAAAAGCCAGGCAAAGACCCTGTGAGACCCTTTTCTACTATTATTCCTGCCCCTGGGTCTCTGAATGGGGATAGAGCATACAGGGTTAAGGAGTACAAAGGGTAAAAGGAAATTTGGGAAAAAAATATTATATATCTCAAAATATTATCCTGCCACTTAAGTACTCCACTTCCAACAGATGCAAGCTGAGATGTTTAGATTCTAATATATGAACTAGCAAGAAAAAAATGATATGGATCTAAAACTGCTAAACATAATAGTTCAGGCATCCACCAGTGATGCCCTCAGTTTTGTCTTCCAGACTGCCCTGGCCCCATTGTAATGCATGGAATATACAGATCACCAGGGTGCAGGCCTTAGAAGTATTCTCAGACTGAGATACGTTTTGCAGCTCACTAAAGTTGAAGGGCCCTTGGAGATTGTCAGATCCTTTCCCATCACTTCCCAGATGAGAAGGCGTGTCTACTCAAGAATGTATTCAAGGCACTGGGCTTGTGGGAGGCAGAGGTCACTCGAGGTCCAGGCCACCATCTCTCTTCACCTCTCACTCCCCTCTAGATCAGTTCATGCAGTCTACTTGTGTATTAGTCCATTCTCATACTGCTAATAAAGACTTACCTGAGATTGGGTAATTTATAAAGGAAAGAGGTTGAATTGACTCACAGTTCCACACGGCTAGGGAGGCCACACAATCATGGCGGAAGGCGAAGGAGGAGCAAAGGCACATCTTGCATGGTGGTGGGCAAGGGAGCGTGTACAGGGGAACTGACCTTTATAAAACCATCAAATTTCATGAGACTTATTCACTGTCATGAGAACAGCATGATGATGGAGGAAAACCTGCCCCCATCATCCAGTTATCTCCCACCAGTCCCTGCCATGACATGTGGGGATTATGGGAGCTACAATTCAAGATGATATTTGGGTGGGGACGCAGTCAAACCATATCAGTCTGATTATAGATATGTTTGAAAACCTAAAAATTAAAATTTGAAGTGTGCTCAATGGTATGGTTAAGAATTAGAGGATCTTAGTAAGAAAGAGTGCCCCTTAGCTTCAGAAACAAGCTGCAGAATTGGGAAAAGGCCTGTGGCTGTTTGTAAGCCATCACCCAGCTTGTTGTACAGACTTACATGCAGATCCGGATAAAGCTCAGTGAATTTGCTCCACATCAGAGAGTTCTGATTGTAATAGGAACCCATAAATTATGATGTCTACACATTGTACAGATATATGAAATTTCCACCATTATTTGGTGATACAAGGTCAACAATAACAATAAAAAATCAATTTTAGATGGGTAAAACAATTAAAATGTAATTATATCTTTTTTTTCTTAATGTACAGGACCATAGAAAAGATTTATCCATATTATGTGAAAGCACCTAGTGATTCTAACTCAAAACCTATAAAGCAACTTTTATCTGGTAAGAATGAGAAAAATTTGTTTCAGAATTGTTTTCAATCCTAGTTTTATTCAATTTCAACAGTGTGTGTTTGGGCCTTCATCAGACTACTTTTTAGCTATCTCTTCCTGTGTGACAAGACGTATAAAACCTCTGCCTGCCTTCACTAGCCCAAAGGAGTCACTCATTCAGTTGGGACCCACATTCTTCATTTTCTCTTTTTCATTGATACGGAACTTGATTGACTTAAATTCACACCAAGTTTCTTATAGTACTGATTCATCAGATTATAAACTTGTTTCTATTAGCAGCCAGATTACTGACAGGAAACTGCCTCATACATTGTTAAATATGTCTGCCCCTCACAATAAGAACAGTAAAAAGATAGCATGAAATGCACTTGATTCCGCCCAAGAATTAGTAAGTATCACTAGAGGCACTTTAGTGATTTAATGTTCCCAATATAACTTGGATGGTATAAATTCATGTTTCTGGATTCTATTAATTATCAAGAATTGCTTGATTCCATGACTTGAACCAGAAACAGATGTATAGATCTGGACAACGTGGAAAACCAGTGCAGTTATCTGGCACACAGTCATTCATTCTCCAACATGGGCCGTTCACTACGTACTAGGCAATAGGCCAGGCACTGGAGCCTGGGCTCTGTGCTGCTGTGTTTAGCTAGAAAGACGCAGACATAAGTGAAGAGTTGGAAAGCTACCCAGAGATTGGCCTGGTAGAGGCCCAGTGGAGGGCCCTGGGGATGGGCAAAAGACCAGGCTCCATATCACACACGTTTCTTCCTCAGCAGTAAATAAGTATCTCTTGCAAGGTATTTGCAAGACGCATTAAGAAATTTGCTATTTCCCTTTCAGTCAGGAATAATTGTAGAAATGTTTCATCTGGGCATGCAGATTGCTCAACAATCAGTCATTCCCCAGGAAATAATTCTGTCCCTCCACAAGCTCTTCCTGAGCGGACACTGTGCTGCAGGCTCCTGTGTTTCCTCCTTACAGCTGTCTCCCGACTCCAGAACCAACATTCCTCCTGCTCCTGTGTGTTCTGCATGGTTCACCCTCTTCCTTGAAAAGGACTTTGGCTCTAGCAGGATCATACTGTGCCTTACTCTTCTTCATTGATTCATCCTTCCATGCCATAGACATTTTTTGTCAAGTACCATTCTTGGATTCCTACCATCTAGGACAAGCTTGTCGAACCCGCATCCCATGGGCTGCCTGTGACCCAGGACAGTGTTGAATATGGCCCAACACAAATCCGTAAACTTTCTTAAAACATTATGAGATTTTTTTGTTTTTGTTTTTTTTTTAGCTCATAAGCTGTCCTTGGTGTTAGTATATTTCCTGCGTGACCCAAGACAATTCTTCTTCCAGTGTGGCCCAGGGAAGCCAAAAGATTGGACACCCGTGATCTAGGAACTCAGTATGAAATGATGCTGATGTGGCTCCCACCGTCACAGAGTTTAGTTTATAGTCGCCACCATGTTTCTCAGGGGAAGCACCAGTATCGGTGGCAGGAGTAGAATCTTCTCGAAAAGACCTGTACAGTGTCACTACAGGCTTCTTACTGTATCTTTTACAGCTCGTTTGCATTTACCCTAAGCTCCAATAAAAGTAATCATTGACCCGATATTATGGTTCTCAGAGATTTGCTGAGCTGTGAGCTTCCCTCCTCACCCAGCTTCACCTATTGAGGTTCTTACTCGGCAAATCTCAGCTCAGAAGTTATCTGCTCTGTGAGGCACCCATGGAGCATGCTATCCAGAAGTGGGCTCTCTAAGCCAACAGAGCTTGTCAATGCTGGTCCTATGGTGGCTGTCATGTGCTCATAAATTGTACTCATGTACATAGTCTTTTCCCATGGAGATAAGGAACAATGTTATATGCAGTTTGGGAGCCCTTTAGCACCTAATGGAGTGCCTTCCTCCCATGAGACATTGAGCAAATGCTGCTAAGATGAATGGACTGGTTGATTCGATCACAAGTCTACTCATGTACATAGTCTTTTCCCATGGAGATAAGGAACAATGTTATATGCAGTTTTGGAGCCCTTTAGCACCTAATGGAGTGCCTTCCTCTCATGAGACATTGAGCAAATGCTGCTAAGATGAATGGACTGGTTGATTCGATCACAAGTCTACTCATGTACATAGTCTTTTCCCATGGAGATAAGGAACAATGTTATATGCAGTTTTGGAGCCGTTTAGCACCTAATGGAGTGCCTTCTTCCCATGAGACGTTGAGCAAATGCTGCTAAGATGAATGGACTGGTTGATTCGATCACAAGTCAGCGATGTGGTTTTTTAAGTGTCTACAGAGTCATTTGGGATTATCAGCTCAGCCGCTCAGGTGGTGGATCCTCCACTTTTGCCCTGTGGTTTCGCTGCCGTGCCCAAGTAGCAACAGCAGCTGACCTCTCTCACTGAAAAGGAAAAATCACTTGGATACCCAGGGCCACTCTTCCTTGTCCATTCCCGCTTTTAGCACGTCCATGCATCCTTTTCATCCTGGAACCTTGAGCTACCGTTAGTCACCAGATCTTGCCATCTGAAAACATTTTTGCATTAAATCCTAAAATTCTCATGCTGACTTGATTTTGTGTTTCTACCCTTCTAGAAAATAATTTCATGGATATTACCATCATTTTGTCCAGAGACAATACAACGAAATATAACAGTGAGTGGTGGGTTCTCAACCTGACTGGAAACAGAATATACAATCCGAACTCTCAGGCCCTGGAACTGGTGGTCTTCAATGACAAAGTCAGTCCCCCAAGTCTGGGGTTCCTGGCTGGCTATGGGTAAGGACTCATTGAACAATTCACAGTTACAAGAGTCTACTTCTGTATCATAGAAAGTTGAGAGTGGGAAACCTTTTCTCTTCTTAGAATTCACTAATTTTAGAGCTGCAATATTAAAATGCACACGTCCTTGGCCCATCATTTCAAAAAATTAGGCACCAGAGTCCCAAAGAGATGAAAATGCCCAGTGTGACTCACACAGCCCAGGCATATGGCTTCTTCACTCCACGTCTTCCTGTTACGGCACAGTTTAATGCAATCCGGTGTTTACATTTAGAAACTGGCATGGAAATACCACTTTTCTGCTTAGATTTCCTTCTAATCCTTAGCAGATTGATCTATCAGACATCCCACTTTTGAACTTCTGAACCATCGCATCATGTTCTGATGCTTAAATCCTAGGACATGCACATCCCCACAAGACACAAATATAAAGTATTATATTTCTCAAAGTTAGCCTCATAAGAAATGATTTTCACCCAGAATTTGATAAAAAATTAATCTGAGAGACAGTATTGCTAAAAAGAAAGGAGCCTGCCACAGAAAATCATATATAATCACATTTCTACCAAATATATGATTTATGCATTTAATGTATGCAATAAAACCACCTGAAATTCATACATGAAATGGTTAGCATTGATTATTTCCAGAATGTGAGATTGTAAAGGACTTTTATTTTTCAAGTGTAACAGTTCTGTAATACATAATTCTATTTTCTATTTATAATAATTCTATTATAAAAAGTCAACTTTTTAACGAAAGGGAAAAAATGTGAGATTTGATATGCTTATTTCTTCTATGGAATTTGAGACAAAATAATATTTTTTTCTTTTAGACATGCTTTATTAACTATATTTAACTGCTATATGCAATTTCCACTCACTGTTTTTCTTCAGTATTATGGGATTATATGCTTCCGTTGTGCTTGTGATTGGGAAATTTGTCCGAGAATTCTTCAGTGGGATTTCTCACTCCATCATGTTTTTTTTTTTTTTTTGAGGCGGAGTCTCGCTCTGTCGCCCAGACTGGAGTGCAGTGGCGCAATCTCGGCTCACTGCAAGCTCCGCCTCCCGGGTTCACGCCATTCTCCTGCCTCAGCCTCCCGAGTAGCTGGGACTACAGGCGCCCGCCACCTTGCCCGGCTAGTTTTTTGTGTTTTTTTTAGTAGAGACGGGGTTTCACCATGCTAGCCAGGATGGCCTTGATCTCCTGACCTCGTGATCCGCCCGTCTCGGCCTCCCAAAGTGCTGGGATTACAGGCTTGAGCCACCGCGCCCGGCTCCATCATGTTTGAAGAGCTTCCAAATGTGGATCGAATTTTGAAGTTGTGCACAGATATTTTTTTAGTTCGAGAGACAGGAGAACTGGAACTAGAAGAAGATCTCTATGCCAAATTAATATTCCTGTATCGCTCACCAGAGACAATGATCAAATGGACTAGAGAGAAAACAAATTGAAACCTTAGAACACAGACTGCAGATAATGTTAACATTTGAATTTTTTTAAAAAGCACAATATTCTCATAAGAGCTAAGCATTTCTAGTTCGATGGAAATGGTTTGTTTCTCTTCTGAGAGGTAGACAAAAGGAACTGACATCCTTTTGCAGTAAAAGCTACCTTGCAAGTTAAGGCACTGTTGAAAATGTTATTTGTAACTCCATTTCTCTGAAATCAGGGCTACTTGCTTTATGTTTTAGTCAACAGTGTCTTGCATTCTGATTGACCATGTGAAGGAATCATGTATGGGCCCCGTCCCTAAGAGAAACAGAAGAGGAGTCAGATGGAAAGATGCCTATGCTTTCCTCTGTGGGCCCGTGCCCTTCCTGGAGAGATGCTACAATGCAATATACAGCGCTCCATCCCCACTGGGAAAGCTGCTGTGATGAGACTAGATGAGCCTTCAACACACTCAGAATATGCAACAGCAATAGGGAGCAGACAGCTCCTACTGTGTTTCTAGGGGCAAAAGAGAGGGAACTAATTGCCCATGAAGACGCCAGTGGAAGGATCAGCCTCATTCTAAGCAAAAACATAACATTAGTGATACTCTTACTGCCTTATCTTAACCACGGACTAATAAGATACCTTTCCATTAAACACCAGTGACCGACTTCTCAGGAAGAAAAAAAAAAAAGCAGCAAAACAAATGGTGTGGACACCTGCTTCGTTGTGGTCCAGCAGTGACCGGCTTCAATGAAGGGAACCGTTCTGGAGGGCTGCGGTCTCCTGTGCAAACAGACGTGAGGCAGAAGAGTAAAAAGGCCGGCCCAGAGGGACCTGGAATACTTTGTAACTCTTTAAGAACTGAGGTCAGGACCGCTCTGCTGCCTTCCCCGCCCCTCAACGTGCTTTTTCCCATTTCCATGGTTTAAGGCAAGGGTTTTTCCAGTATGTGACATTTTCCTTCCTGTTTTTCAGGTCTATCAAAGAGTTTACATATTCCAATTCACATTTTTACATCTGAGACGGGTTTTTTAAGTTCATAATTATGAAAGAAATATGTATATTGAGCTTGGGGAAATAAAAATGGCCTTTTCGATCTAGAACTAGATGTACCATATGACCCAGCCATCCCACTACTGGGTATATACTCAAAGGATTATAAATTACTCTACTACAAAGACACATGCACACGTATGTTTATTGCGGCACTATTCACAATAGCAAAGACTTGGAATCAACCCAAATGTCCATCTGTGACAGACTGGATTAAGAAAATGTGGCACATATACACCATGGAATACTATGCAGCCATCAAAAAGGATGAGTTTGCGTCCTTTGTAGGGACATGGATGCAGCTGGAAACCATCATTCTAGCAAACTATCACAAGAAGAGAAAACCAAACACCGCATGTTCTCACTCATAGGTGGGAACTGAACAATGAGATCACTTGGACTCGGGAAGGGGAACATCACACACTGGGGCCTATCATGGGGAGGGGGAGGAGGGAGGGATTGCATTGGGGAGTTATACATGATATAAACGTTATGCACATGTACCCTAGAACTTAAAGTATAATAAAAGAAAAATAAATAAAAATAAAAATGGCCTTTTCTTAAATTATTATTATTGGTAATACAACCTCTTCATTAAATAACAATGTAGCATGAAAAATGTATGATTGCAATGTAGTTTTCATTCCATATTAAGATACAGTTTCTGAGAAGAATCATTGAATGGACTAGAATATGTCAAAAATTGATCCTGTGTAGTTTGGGTTCAGGGCTGACTTAAAATAAAGCACATCCTGCAAAGTCATTTTAAGAATACTCCTTGTTTTGCTTTTTTGCATGAAATAGAAAACGGATTGTTTTGATACAGTGTACAGTATTTTTTTAATCAACTGAAATAAGAATCCACTTCTTGCTGGTTCTGTTTTGTTTTCCTCGTCTAAACAGAAAACAATGAATAAATAATTTCCAAAAAGGAAACTATTACAGTGAATATGGAGCTTTAAAAAAGTAGCAGACTTCAAATGATGTTGTGTCTTGTACAGAATTAATTAGTGCATATTTATTCTTACACGGTGAAAGCCAGCACGCTTCCCCCTGCGGAGATAAACTGCTTTCGTCACTGCAACAATAAACTCAAACCACTTAGTGGAACTCTTGCACGAAGGTCTAATTTCCCAACAGCAGAAAGAATCGCGGTGCATATCTGGTTGTGAGTTCTTTCTTTAAAAAAAAAAGTCAACAAGAAATTTCCAGAAAGCAAATTGTAGCTCATGTAGAAAAGATGAGGCATAGGAAAATGCTCGTGAGAAGAAAACGTACAGATTAGAGGATACCAGAATTGAAATATTCCTCAAGAAAACAATTTGCAGGGTGTAAGGCAAAAGCCTCCAGATGCGTTAAGAGAGGAACATATTGCAGGAAAGAGTGCTGGCCAAAGAAGGCATTCCTTCCAGAACTGCGTGTGCGGACTGGAAATCACACAGAGAATGCCAGAGCCTGGCTTCTGGTCCTGGCCCAGCACTGTAGGGCTGGGAGACCTGGGCAAAGGGGTCTCTCACCCTCCTCAAGCCTCCTTTATCTGACACCATCAGGGATCATCAGGCTCTGCACATCAGGCTCTGCACAACATGCTAAGGCTCAAAGGCCGCCCACCCCGGCCAAGCAGCCTGCTGCTACCTTAGATTGGGTTCTCTAGAGATAAACTCTGAGACACAGTCACATGAGGTCATTTTCGGGCAGTGATCACAGGTTATACAGGTCACGGAGGAAGGCAGGACCAGGCAGAGAGAAGCTGCAGTTGCCACTGAGCCCTGGAGCTGGGGTAGCCTTCCCTTTATTCCAAGCTAAGCCAGGGGTGTTTGGATCCCATACCAGCAAGCCATTGTCATGGCCATCCCCCGGGCAAGGACTTAACCTTTCACGAGGCACCTCCCTGCAGGCTGGGGGTTTTTGCCTTTGAGGGACAGGGCCAGCCATGGGCATGTGGGAGTCCAGAGGGAATCCTAGGAGATTGCATTACCCATCGCTGTCTACTCTTGGACACTGACTTCTACAGTAAGCTTGTGAGGCCTTACCTCTCTTGCAAGGGAAGAGCAGAGGGAAAGGAGCTACAGGCCCACCTGCAGCTGGTTTCAAGGCCAAAGTGAGACTCATCACCCATCCCTCTGGCACCATTACGAGATCCCTTCTCCCTTGGCCAGCAGCCCTGGTGGGGTCAGCTAGACTCTGAAGCTGAGGGGCCCAAGGTCCTGGTTTCAAGCTCTCTTCAGGTCCTGGCTGCAGCTTTGCCTCTTTGTCATTCACATGAGGCACCAAGCACCAAAGAGGGATGATCCCCTGAGCACCCACATATTCTTCCCGCCTGGCTGGGTGGCAACAGCCTCCTTGTTCTGCTGACCTGGGTCGATGAGCCCAGTCAGTAAGGCGACCCCTTGCCTTGCCGTATCTGTGGCACTTGTGCCTTTACTGTCCTTCTGACTGAGTCATCCCTTCTGAAACCATGTTTTACTTTTTCGCTAATTTCCTGAATGCTAACTCATTTCTGAGTTTTCTAATTCTGATTTTTATTGTTCATTCAGGTCTTCTATTTTTTCTGAATTTATGTTACTTCATTTTGAAACACTGGATTATGGTTTCCACCCATTGGTGAGCATGTCTTTCTGGCAAACGTGGACAGTCTCAAAGGCCACAAGCCCGCCCCTTACTCTTTCTCACCAGCCACAGTTGGTGTTGGATTGAGGCACAGCCCTTTTCTCTTGCTCCTTTGCAGGGGACGTTTGTTTCCCTGACGTTAGGGTAGGGAGCTCTTCCAGCATCGCAGCTCTGGAGGCCCCTCCGCTGTGGCTTTCACTGGTTCCCAAGTGCTCCCTTCCTTCCTCAGACCTCCGCTTTGTCCCCCGCCCACTCTGAGCCCTCTCTTCCCAGTGGCAACTCGTCTGCACCGCAGGGACTCTCCCCAGCAGCTTCTTCTCAGGGCTGATGCCGCACGGGGCCTGGTCCTGGGAGGGAGCTTCAACCTGTCACTTTGGAGAGTTCACAGGCCCAGCCCTGTGCAGCCCCTCACCCACCCATGAGCATGGGGAAAAATCCTCCAGGGTCCAGGGGCCATCTCTTGTGTGGGTGAACTGACCCCAGCTCTGCCTGGCAAGACCGTCCTCGTTCCTCTCCTCTCCCACCTGTGATGGGCTTCTCCTGCAGGTGTCCTGTCATTCTTTGGAGTCCAGATCTGTCCTGGTCTAGTTCTCATCTGCATTTCTTTTGTTTGTGGGGGAGGCGATAGGGAGTGACTGAGGCAGTGCCAAGCTCTAGGCCGCACTACCTTTACTGGCCCAGAATTCCCCTGCACAGAGTCTGTAAGCACAGTATTGAATGAGGGAACAATATGTTAAATTTCTCAGAGAAAACGGTCTGAAACTACATTGACCAAGTTAGATTTGGCATAAAAGCACTTGGTACAAACAGCGCACACAAATGATTGGATCTCAGAGTCTACATTGGTTTTGAATAAGGGGCATTTTTAAAAATTAAAATATTATTCTTAATTAAAGTGTTATCTTAAGACATAGGTACCTGTGCTTATATTCCCACATATTTTTTTTGAACACACTTGCCTATTATTCAACCTATTTTATTAGGATTTTCAGAGTACTGTTTTCCCCTATTGTTTATTTGCTTTCTAGTTTATAAATCTGTTTTTATCTTTCTTATTTTTTTCACTTCTTTGTGTTATTCGGGATTCTTCTTCTGACCTTTTGGGTTGGATATATAGCTCAGTATTGAGCTATCTATAGTGTGTCCGAAATCAGAAGTATAAATGCTGCAAACTTAGAGAACTCATCATTTAGAAGTTTATTTAAATAGTCCACATTTCTTCAGCTTTGCAGATAGGAGTATTACATTTCGGCTTCTCGGCTGCATGTGAGACGGCATCCAGATGTTCACCCAGAGCCACAGCATGGCAGAGGCCTTGTTGTTCACTGGCAGTCTCCATCAGGCCTTCTATCGCGGGATGTTCTTTGGAGGATCTTCAAAGGCAACCTTCCCGTGGCTGCTTCTCTGTGTTTGCAGTTTGAAAATGGACTAGAACCACTAGCACAAGACAGTGGTTGGCTTGAATGTCCATAGCAAAGATATTAGTATCTTAAATGTTTAAATCATTATCCTTTACGATGTGGCCTTTTCTAAGTTTGTAGTATTTATACTTCTAACACCATTACAGTTTAAATCTGCAGTAAGACCTTTGGGAAGCCCTGTGTTTTCTTCCACGTAAGACTAAGTTCTGTACCTGAGACCTTCGCAGCAGGATTGTCGCAGACGTCCAGAAGCACGGCAGGTGTAGGCATCAGAGCAAACCAGACGGTGAGGAAGGGGAGAGAGGCTCACGGAGGGAATGTCCTGGAGGGAAGTTCGAAGAGACAGAGGAACTTCAGCAATTATGCTAGCATCGCGGACCTGACCCCACTGGAGTTTCTTTAAGGTGTTCAGGGAAAACCAGATAGAACTGTGCCTAGGCCGCACTACCTTTACCGGCCCAGAATTCCCCTACGCAGAGTCTATAAGAACAGTGTTGAATGAGAGAAGAATACGTTAAATTTCACACAGAAAACAGTCTGAAACTATATTGCCCAAGTTAGATTTGGCATAAAAGCACTTGGTACAAACAGTGCCCAGAAATGATTGGTTCTCAGAGTCTACATTGCTTTGAATAAGGGGCACCCAGGCCCTTACTCCATGTTCAGGGGCAGAGAAAGATTGCTGGAGATGGTTTCAGGAGCTGCGAGACTAATAATATCAATAGTGTTCCAGTATTTCCTCTTATGATTTCATGTGTCAAACCCAGTGCTAAAAGCATATTAGGGAAAATCACTTTCACTAAAAGGAAGACAGGAAGGAACAAAAGGGAAGAGAAGGCCACAAAGCAACCAAAAAACAAGATAGTAAGAGCAAGCCCTCACTTATCCATAATAACAACAGATGTAAATGGACTGAACTCGCCAATCAAAAGACATACGTGGCAGAATAGATAAAAAAAATAAGACCCATTTATCTGTTGCCTACAAAAAACACACTTAACCTCCAAAGACACACATAGTCTGAAAATAAGGGAATGGAAAAGATTCCCTGCCAATGGAAACCAAAAAAAAAAAAAAAAAAAAGAAGAGAGAGAGCAGAAATAACTATACTTATGTTAGACAAAATAAACTTTACAACAACTATTAGAAAAGACAAAGAATGCCACTAGATAATGACAAAGGGGTCAATTTAGCAAGAAGACATAACGATTGTAAATATATATGCCCTCAACACCAAAGCACCTAGATAGATAAAGAAAATATTACTATAGTTAGAGAGCTAGAACTCCATATAATAATACCTGGGCACATCAGTGCCCCACTTTCAGCACTGAACAGATCTTCCACACAGAAAATTAAGAAACAATGAACTTAATCTGAATTATAGACCAAAGCGATCAAATACATATTTACAGAGTATTTCAGCCTCTAAGAGCTGCGGAGCACACATTATTTTCCTCAGCACATGGGCCATTCTCAAGCACAGACCATATGTTAGGTCACAAAAGTCATAAAACATTAAGAAAATGAAATTTGAAAACATACAAGACTATCAACAAAAGACAAGCAGATAAATACACAAATAGTCATCCCCTAAATTTTAAGAGTGAGATAATACTGCCACTCCCGCCTGGCTCAGGTGCCAGCAGGAGGAGGGCGCCCTACAGATCCTGCAAGAGAAGGGGAAGGACTCCTTGCCCTAGATGCGCCTCCACAGCTGCCACAGAGGTCTGAGATACAGCACCCGCAGCTTCCTGCCCACCCCAGACCAGGCCGGGCCAGCCCTGCAGAGCTCCTACAACCCCTTCCTGGCCCCAGACTTGCTGCTGCTGCCATCAGTAGCACGATGCCAATACAACCACCGCTGCTGTTGCCCTCAATGCATCGGTCCTCCCTACAAGGCTCCTACCACCTGGCCACCACCAGAGCCTGGCCACCGCTGCAGCCCTGCTCCCGCCCTGGCTGCAGCCAGCCACCCTCCTATTGCAGCCGCCCTCCTACTGCTCCAGCGTGCTGCAGTCTCTGTTGCCACCACCAACCCACAGCAAGGCTAGCCATGGTGTCGCAGGCTCCAGCCTCCAGCGTGTGACAGGAGGCTCCTCCTCCTCCTGGGATGGAGCAGCTGGGCAGGCAAAGCCAGAAAAGGCTAGAGGAGGATGCAAGGGATGGTAGCATCAGAGCCTCACCTTGTCATGCTGGCCACTGGGTGGCAGGGCCTGGTTTCAGCAAAGGTACTCACACCCACCCTCCAAAATCCAGCCTCTCCTTTTGGTCCAAGCTGGCCAGGAAATGGGGCCTGGAGTGGGTGCTGGAGACACCACAGTGCCAGGCTCCCCACTCCACAGGAATCACTGGGCCCACCCAGGCTGCGCTTCTCGGGGAGCAGGAGCAACAGAAACTCAGACCCAGCCAGCTCCCTGCACCCAACTGCCAGTTCCTGTTCCTGACGCCTCCACTCACAGGACACTGTCCCCCATGGTGTCCACTGCTCCGTACCTGGGGGTCACAAGCAGTCTCTGCAGCACAAACCCAGAGTGCACGGGCCCAGGAAACGCGGCAGGTGTGGGGGCCCTGCCATGCCCAGGATTCCCGTGGAATAGCTGTGCACCCACCATGCTCCAGCCAAGGCGGGGTCAGGGCAGGGCAGGGCAGATCAGGCCCAGGGTAACAGGGTGAAGAGCAGACAGGGTCAACCAGGGCAGGTTTATGGCTGGGGGCAGGGCCAGGGCCAGGAGCAGGGTAGGTATAGGGCCAGGGCAGGGCCAAAACAGTGGCAGCTCCAGGGCAGGGCCAGGGTTAGGACCACAGTCATGTCCAAGGCCAGTGCCAGGGAAAGGGCAAGGGCAGGGTCATCTAAGGACCAGGGGCAAAGCTAGGCCCAGAGCAGGGCCAGGACGGGTACCTCGCAGGGCCAGGGTCTCGGATAGGGCCACGGCAGGGCCAGAGCCACAGCCAGGTCTGTGCTATGGCTGGTCCAAGACAGGGCCAAGCCAAGGCTAGGGTGAGGGCCAAGGTAAAGCCAGAGCAGGGTCAAAGCTAGGGTAGGGCCAAGTCAGGGCCAGGGCAGGGAGGGTAAGGCCAGGGAAGCAGGGGGCCAAGGCAGGGCAGGGCCAGGGCAGTGCCAAGGCCTGGGCAGGGCCAGAGAACAGCCAGGGCAGGACCAGGGCCGTGGCCGTGGCCGAGGCAGGGGCAGGAACACTTTCAGGGCAGGGGCAAAACAAGGGCAAAGACAGTGCAGAATCATGGCACAGCCAGGACCCAGGACAGGGTCAGGGCAGGCTCTGGGCCATGATAAAACCAGAGACAGGGCTGGGGCTAGGACAGTGGCAGGGCCAGATTCAGGGCAAGAGACAGAGCAATGCAAGGCCAGGGCAAGGCCAGGCAGTTCAAAGTCAAGAAAGAGTGAGGGCCAGGGCAGAACCAGGGCAAGATCTCAAGCAGGGAAGGGCTAGGGCCAGGACAGGGCCAGGGCAGGGCCAGGACAGGGCCAGGGCAGGGCCAGGGCAGGGCCAGGGCGGTGCCACGGCAGGGCCAGGGCTGGGCCATGGAAGGACCAAAACAGGGGCAGGGCCAGGGAAGGGCCTGAGAAGGGTTAAGGGTCAGGGCCAGGGCCAGGGTAGGGACAGGGCCAGGGATATGGCAGGACCAGGGGCAAAGCCAAAGCCAGGGCTGAGCCACGGAATGGTATGGCCAGCGCAGGACAGGACCAGAGCTGCTCCATAGAGAAGGCAGGGCTGATGCCAAGGCAGGGCCAGGCTAATGCCAGGGCTGAGGCAGTGTCAGGGCATGTCCATGGCGGGGCTAAGGCCACAGCTGAGCCAGGGAACGGCCAAGGCAGGGTAGGGCAAGGCAATGGCATGGCCGGGTCAGTGCCGGGACAGGGCAGAACAGGGCAAGGTGATGGTAGGGGCAAGGGAGGGAACCGCAAGGCAGGGCCAGGACACCTTCAAGTCCAGTTAAGGGCCAGGGCCAGAACTATGGGAAGACAAAGGCCAGGGCCGGGGCCAGGGCCAGAGCAGGGCAACAGCAGGACCAGGGCAGGGTGATGACACAGGGCACGGCAGGGCAGGATGTTGCCAAGACCAGGGGCAGCTCAGGGCCAGCTCAGGGCCGGGGAAAGACCAGGGACAAGGCAGAGCCAGAAAAGCGTCTGGGTCAGGGCCAGGACCAAGGCAGAGCGGACCAGGGCCGTGGCAGAGTCAGGACAGGTCCTTGTCAGGGTCAGGTTCCAGGACAGGGCCAGGGCAGCAGCAGGGACGGCCTGGGTAACGGCAGGGGCAGGGATATGGCAGGACCAGGGTCAGCCAGGGCCAGGGCTCAGGCTGGGCCAAGACTAGGCCAGAGCCAGGCCATCGTGAGGGCAGGACAAAAGCCAAGGCAGGGTCAGGGCAGGTCCAGGGAGGGCCCAGCGCCAGGCGGGGCCAGGGCACAACCAGGACATGGTAACGCAAGGCAGCGGCACCACTGGGCCATGGCAGGCAAGGTCAGCACCAGGAGAAGGCAGAACACGCAGGGCCATGGTGGGGCCAGGGCAGGAACGGGCCAAGGCAGGGCCAGGACAAATCAGGGCCAGGACAGGACCAGGACAATGGCCATTGGCAGGACTAGAGTCAGCACAAGGGGCAGGGCCAGAGCCAAGACAGGGTCAGCAAAGGTTCAGGGAAGGTCCAGGGCAGAGGCAAGGCCAGGGCCTGGGCCACGGAAGGGCCAGTGCAAGGGCAGGGCCAGGGCAGGGCAGGGCCAAGACAGGCCAGGTAATGGTAGGGCAGGTCCAGGGCAGGGGCAGAGCAGGGCTAGGCTGAAGGCCTAGGCCGTGTCCAGAGCAGGGCCAAGGAAGAGGCAGGGCCACGTGTGACAAGGCCAGGGTAGCAAAGGGACTAGGAAAGGCCAGGGAGGTAGGAGCCAGAACAGGGCCAGGGCCAAGGAAATGCCAGGTCCAGGACAGGGCCAGAAGCAGGACAGAGCCAGAGCCAGGTCAGGACCAGGGCCAAGGCAGGGCCCCAGCATTGGCAGCCTTAGGCAGGGCAGGGCCAGGGTAGTGCCGTGCCCAGTCAGGGCTGGACCAGGGCAGGACCAGAACCAGGGCAGGGTCATGGCCAGGAAAATAAAACTAGAGGCAGGGTCACAGCCAGGGACATGACAGGACCAAGGCCAGGGCCAGAAGCAGGGCAGAACCAAGGTCAGGGCAGGGATATGGCACCACAAGGGCTTGGGACAAGGCAGGGTGAGGGCCAGGGCCATGGCAGGACCAGGGCCAGTGGAGGGCCAGGCAACGCTAGGGTCACACAGGGCCAAGACAGGGCAGGGCTATTGTAGAGGAAGGACTGGGCCAGGGGATGTCAGGGCAGGGACAGGGAAGTCCAGGGCCAGAGTCAGGTCCAGGACATGGACAGGGCAGAAACAGAAATATGGCAGGATCAGAAAGGGGCCAGGGCAAGGTCAAGGCCAGAGAAGGACCATGGAAAAAGAATGGCCAGGAGGACCCAGAACAAGGGCAGTCCAAAGACAGGGCCAGGGCAGGGCCAGGCCAGGGTAGGGCAGGGTTGGGTAGGGTGAAGGTAGGGCCAGGGCAAGGTCAGGGCCAGGGCAGGACTAGGATAGCACAGGGCCAAGGCAGGGCCAGGGCAAGGCAGGTCCAAGGAGGGGCCAGAACCACAGCAGGACCAGGGCAGAACCAGGACCAGGACCAGGACAAGGCAAAGCCAAGGCCAGGGTAGGAAAAGGCCAGGGCAGGGCCAAGGGAAGGGCAGGGCCAGGGCAGGGCTGGAGTGGCATAGAGCCTGGCGAAAAACAGGGCAGGGCCATACTAGGGCAGGGTAAGGCTCATGGGCAAGGCCAGGGTAGGGACAGGGCCAGAAATAGGGCAGGACAAGAAATAGGGCCAGGCAAGCCTAGGGTGAGGGCCCAGGTAGGGCCAGGGCTGGGTCAAAGCAGAGGGCCAGGGCAGGGCCAGGACATTGCCAAGACCACGGCAGGGCCAGAAAATGGCCAGGGCAGGACCAGATTTGGGGCAGGAGCAAAACACGGGCAAGAACAATGCAGGTTCATGGCACAACCAGGGTCCAGGACAGGGTCAGGGCAGGGCCAAGGCAGGGTCAGGGCCAAGGCAGGGTCTGGGCCCTGGCAAGATCAGAGACAGGGCTCGGGCTAGGACAGTGACAGGGCCAGAATCAGGGGAAGGGCCAGAGCAGTGCAAGGCAAGGGTAGGGCCAGGCATGTCAGGGTCAGGGCCAGGGCAGAGCTACAGTAAGGTTTCAAGCAGGGAAGGGCCAGGGCCAGGACAGGGCCAAGGGCTGGGTTAGGACCAGGGCACGGCCAGAACAGGGGAAGGGCAAGAGTAGGGTAAGGCTCATGGGCAAGGCCAGGGTAGAGACAGGGCCAGAAATATGGCAGGACCAGGGAAAGGGCAAGCCGGGGCTGAGCCAGGGCTGAGTCAGCGCAGGGCATGCTATGGCCAGTACAGGACAGGACCAGAGCTGGTCCACAGAGAGGGCAGGGCCGAGACCAAGGCAGAGCCAGGCCAGTGCCAGGGCGGAGGCAGTGTCAGGGCACGTCCAGGGCGGGGCCAGAGCCAGAGCCAAGCCAGGGCGCAGCCAAGGCAGGGTAGGGCAGGGCAATGGCATGGCTGGGTCAGTGCCGGGACAGGGCAGAACAGGGGAAGATGATGGCAGGGGCAGGCCAGGGACAGGCCAAGGTAGGGCCAGGACACCTCCAAGTCCAGTTCAGGGAAAGGGCTAAGGCTGGAATAAGGCCAGGGCCAGGGCCAGGCCTGGGTTAGGGCCAGATCCAGAGCAGGGCCTCGCCAAGGCTAGGGTGAGGGCCAAGTTAGGAGCAGGGTAGGGTCAAAGCCAGAGTAGGGTAAGGGCAGGGTCAGGGCAGGTGATGACACAGCCAGAGCACGGCAGGGCAGAGTGGTGGCAAGACCAGGGGCTGATCAGGGTCAGTTCAGGGCCGAGGAAAGGCTAGGGCCAGGGCAGAGCCAGGAAAGAGTCTGGGTCAGGCAGAGCAGGGCCAGGGCCATGGCAGAGTCAGGGCAGGTCCTTGGCAGGGCCAGGGCAGTGGCAGGGGCAGGGCCTGGATAAGGGTAGGGCCAGAACCAGCGTTATGGCAGGGCCAGGGCCCGGGCTTGGCCAGGACAGGGTTAGAGCCAGGCCATAGTGAGGGTAGCACAAAAGCCAAGGCAGGGTCAGGGCAGATCCAGGGAGGGACCAGCTGCCAGGCAGGGCCAAGGCACAACCAGGGCAGGGTAAGGCAGGGCAGGGGCACCACTCGGCCATGGCAGAGCGAGGTCAGTGCCAGGGGAGAGCAGAACAGGCAGGGCCATGGTGGGGCCCGGGCAGCAATGGGCCAAGGCAGGGCCGGGATAAATCAGGGCCAGGATATGACCAAGGCCAGGTCAGGGCCCTAATAGGACTAGGACCATGACCATTGGCAGGACCAGGGTCAGGACAAGGGGCGGGGCCAGAGCCAAGGCAGGGCGAGCACAGATTGAGGGAAGGTCCAGGGCAGAGGCAGGGCCAGGACCTGGGCCAGTGAAGGGCCACTGCAAGGGTAGGGCCAGGGCAGGGCAGGGCCGCGACAGCCCAGGTAACGGTAGGGCAGGTCGAGCAGGGCCAGGCCGAAGGCATACAGCCTACCTAGGTTGAACCACGAAAACATCCACGACCAGAACAGATCAGTAACAAGTAATGACATCAAGGCCATCAGAAAAAGTCTCCCAGTAAAGAAAAGCCCAGAATCTGATGGCTTCACTGCTGATGGCTTCCCACCAAACATCTGAAGACCCAGTACCAACCCTACTCAAACTATTTTAAAAGCAGGAGGGAGTACTTCCAAACTTATTCTGAGGCCATTATTACCAAAATCAGACAAAGACATCAAAAAAGGAAGCTACAGGCCATTATCTCTAATATTGGTGCAAAAATCCTCAACAAAATACCAGCACATCAAATTCATTACATTTGATTCAAATTCAAAACAATACATTAAAAAGATAATTCATCATGACCGAGTGGGACATATCCCTGGGATGCAAGGGCCATTCAACACACAATCAGTGTGATACACCCGCGTCAACTGAATAAAGGACAAAAACCGCATGATCGTGTCCATTGAAACTAAAAAAGCATTTGATGAAATTAAACATCCCTTCATGCTATAAATCCTCAAAAAACCAGGTAGGGAAGAAACAGCCCTCACCATAATAAAAACCAGGCGAGAGAGACCCACAGCTAGAATCACACGGAATGGGGAAAATGGAAAGCTTTTCCTCTAAGATCTGGAACATGATAAGGATGCCACTGCCACCACTGTTATTTAACACAGTACTGGAAATCCTGGTTAAACCCGATGATAGAGGGCTGGTTGGGTGTGCTACTGGGGGCTACACTGTCCGCGGCAAGGGGCTGGTTTGGGGGTGAACCCCGCGGGGCGTAGGCGGGGTGGTGGGGTGGGTTGTGGGACCCGTCGGGGGCTGCCCTGCGGTCAGTGGGGGCGAATTAGGGGCGCTATCAGCTGCTGCGCTGCCGGTGGTGTAGGGGTCGGGTTTGGTGCGCTATCGGGGGCTACACTGCCTGCAGCGGCGTATGGGTTAGGGGTGCTATCGGGTGCTACACTGCCGGCAGCGGGGTTGGGTTAGGGGTGCTGTCGGGGGCTACACTGCCTGCAGCGGGGTATGGGTTAGGGCTGCTGTCGGGGGCTACACTGCCTGCAGCGGGGTTGGGTTAGGGGTGCTGTCGGGGGCTACACTGCCTGCAGCGGGGTATGGGTTAGGGGTGCTGTCGGGGGCTACACTGCCAGCAGCGGGGTTGGGTTAGGGGTGCTGTCGGGGGCTACACTGCCGGCAGCGGGGTTGGGTTAGGGGTGCTGTCGGGGGCTACACTGCCGGCAGCGGGGTTGGGTTAGGGCTGCTGTCGGGGGCTACACTGCCGGCAGCGGGATTGGGTTAGGGCTGCTGTCGGGGGCTACACTGCCTGCAGCGGGGTTGGGTTAGGGCTGCTGTCGGGGGCTACACTGCCTGCAGCGGGGTTGGGTTAGGGCTGCTGTCGGGGGCTACACTGCCGGCAGCGGGGTTGGGTTAGGGCTGCTGTCGGGGGCTACACTGCCTGCAGCGGGGTTGGGTTAGGGCTGCTGTCGGGGGCTACACTGCGGCAGCGGGGTTGGGTTAGGGGTGCTGTCGGGGGCTACACTGCCGGCAGCGGGGTTGGGTTAGGGGTGCTGTCGGGGGCTACACTGCCGGCAGCGGGGTTGGGTTAGGGCTGCTGTCGGGGGCTACACTGCCTGCAGCGGGGTATGGGTTAGGGCTGCTGTCGGGGGCTACACTGCCTGCAGCGGGGTATGGGTTAGGGCTGCTGTCGGGGGCTACACTGCCGGCAGCGGGGTTGGGTGCGCTCTCCAGGGCGTCGTTCCCCACGGCTGGGGGATGGTTGGGGGTGCTCTCCGCTATCTGGGGCTGTAATGCCCGCTGTGGGGAACGGGTTGGGGGCCTTAAAGATCCGTGGCTGAACTATTCACGGCCGGGAGCAGGTTGCAGCGCTCTCCGGGGTGTCACTGCCCGCGGCAGGGGGTTGGCTGGGGATCCAATCTGTGGCTGCATGGCTCACGGCAGCGGGCAGGTTGGGGGAGTCATTGGTGCTGCAGTGTCCGAGGCGGGCACGGGTTAGGCGCGTGACTGGGTGCTACACTGCAGTGGCGAAGCGGGGGTGTGAAGGGCACCATCCCCGGGCCAACAGCGGGCGGTGGGTTAGGGGCGCTGGCAGGGGCTGCCCTGCTCTGGCGGCAGAGGTTGCAGCAACAGCCGCGGTCTCCAAGGTAGGAGGCTTCCTCCTCTCCCCGGACTCCGGACTCTAGAGGGCGACTCCGCCGGCTCCTGCTGGAGCGCAGCGCGCGCAGCATTTCCTCCGGAACCCTGCGCACAGCGAGGCCCGCTAGTTCTGGCTCCCGCTCTGTGCTGCGGAGACCGCCTGTGACCCCCAGGCACGCTGGACGCGGAGTAGCAGCCACCACAGGGGGACACGGCCCTGTGGGTGGAGGCATCAGGATCGGGAAGCTGCACTTGGGTGGGAGGGCCGGCTGGGTCTGAGTCCCTGCTGGCTCTGCTCCCGGAGGAGCGTCGCCCTGGTGGGCCCAGCGGTTCCTGTGGACTGGGGAGCCAGGCAATGTGGTGTTTCCAGGCCCCAGTTCCTGGCCAGCTTGGGCCGAAAAGAGAGGCTGGACTGTGGAGGGGGGAATATGAGCGCCTTCCCCGAGACTGGCCCCTGCCACCCGCGCCAGCATGAGAAGGTGAGGCTCTAACGCTACCACTCCCTGCCTTCTTCTCTAGGATTTTTTGGCTTTGCCTGCCCAGCTGCTCCGTGCCAGGTGGAGGAAGAGTCGCCTACTGGAGGCCGGAGCCTGCCGATGGCCTGGGGCTGCCACTCGCCTTGCTGTGGTTGGTGGCGGCTACGGAGACCGCAGCGTGCCAGAGTGGTATGAGGACAGCCGGCAGCGGTGGTGGGTAGGTGGTAGGAGCTTTGTGGGGTGGGCTAGTGCATTGAGGGCAACAGCAGCGATGGTGGTATTGACATCTGCGCTAGTGGTGGCAGCAGCAGCACTTCCGGGGGCCAGGAAGGGGGAGTAGGAGCCTGCGGGACTTGCCCGGCCGGTCCTTGGGTGAGTAGGAAGCTTTGGGTTCTGTACCAAGGGCCTCAGTGGAAGCGAGGGAGGAACAGCCAGGGCAAGGAGAAGTCCTCCCCATTCTCCTGCAGTCTCTGCAGGGCACCCTCCTCCTGCTGGCGCATGAGCCAGGTGTGAGTGTCAGCATATTATCTCACTCTTCTTTTTTTTTCCACTCATTTTAAATAATTAGGCAACCACGATTCAGAGAGGTTGCGTAATGAGCCCGTGATCCCATAATTAACAAGTAGCCAACCCAAGATTTGAACATGAGCCTGCCTGGCCCCCAGATCACTTCTCTTGAGACCTGTGCAGCAATGGGATCAAGGTACGGGTCCAAATCAGATCAGTTCAGAAAGTCACATTTTGTTTTACGTTAACACTCTTTAGAGTCCTTCTTAGAAGCTTGGTTAGTTCAGCAATTTGTCCTAACGTACTTGACAATTGCAGTGGTAACCAGCACCTTATTGTTACCATCAACGTTTTTAGGGCAGATCTCACTCAGCTGGGCTACAGGGCCCTAGGTTTTCCATAAGCAACATCAGGCAAGTCCTGGAGAGGACTAGTTTGCTGCAGGTGATCTGCATATAGACTATGTTATGTTAATTTTATTTTGCTCACATTCAAAGGAAATGTTAATTGATTTCTCTCCTTTCTGACTTCTCGATGTGGTTTTCCCTTTAGGCAAGTAGCTTGCCTAGTTCCATGAAGCTTTTTCTTTTTCTCTGGAGTCCTTTTTTTTCCTTGAGTTTTCTGTATTCTTTTCTTGATTTTTTTTGTTTGTTTGTTTCTTCTCTGCTTTTCTTGGTGGTTTTTTCTTCTATTACTGTGCTCATGCCAGCTAAATATTCTTCATTTTTCAACAGACAGAATCAAAAGCACATAGAATTTCAGGATTTTTAAGGGATCTTAGAGACCAACCAAAATATTCTTTAGTATTTCTATCTGTGTTGAACGTCTGGGTCAAGTGGTTGTTCAGGTGAAGAATCTGAAACTCAAAAGAGAGTAAATGATTTCTTTGGGTACACTTTGTAGCAAAAATGAGATTCAAACTGAAATTCCTTCATTCAAAGCCTAGTCCTCTTGTGTATCATCCTGTCGGTGAGTGTTTGAATAATAGAAAAGGAGAGTGGGTCTAGTGATCCCCGTGGAAGAGGATGAGAATGGAACGAGCTGGTGAACCTTAATGGAAGCGGGTAAGAGTGGAATTAGCAGTCTATGACTACTCTCTTTATGCCCTCACCATATTTTATTCATTTGAATTGTAGACCTAGTGTTATATGTTTCTGTTCTTGTTTCTTTTCACATATCCCCACTTGAATAGAGGGTGGAATCTGTCTTTTGTTTATATTTTCGGCTTCTCTCAGGATATGCCATGATTTTATAGGTGCAGGGAATAAAGAAATACAATGTTTTCTGAAGTTGTTTTTTTTTTTTTTTAATAGGAGGAAGCAACAAAACCATCAACTAGCAAAAATAGAAATGGTATTATTTAAAGTGCTCCATGAAAGCAAACAAATTATAATAATTTTGTTTTTTGTGTACAAAAATTAGAGGTGGTAAGTTAGTGAATATTTCCAAAAAAGTATTGGCTTAAATGCTATTATTAAACAAAAAAATCCAAGTGTGGCAGCTCATGCCTGTAATCTCAACACTTTGGGAGGTCAAAGTAGGCAGATCCCTTGAGCCCAGGAGTCTGAGACTTGCCTGGGTAACATGGCAGAACCCAGTCTCTGTTTTAAAAAAAACTGCAAAAATTGGCTGAGTGTGGTAGCACAGTCCGGTAGTCCCAACTACTTGGGAGGCTGAGGAGAGAGGACCACTTCAACTGAAGAGGTTGAGGCTGCAGTGACCTGTAATCCCATCACTGCACTCCATTCTAGGTGACAGAGCAAGACCCTGTCTCAAAAAAAAAAAAAAAAAGAAAAGAAAAAAGAAAAAACACAGAAAGTTGTAGACCCAAATATAATATTGTTTTTGCTATTTTTCTCATATTACAAACTCCTTTTTTCTGAAACTATATCAAACCTGAAGTTATTTTTTTCTATTATTTTTATTTTATTTAAATATTCGTCAATGGAGATAGACTTTGTGTATTTGAAATTTACAGTAACTCATAGTCTCCTGAATGCATCTGTGAATAACATTTTATAGATAAGTCATCAGCAGGATCAGGAGAAGAGGAAGATAGGGGATCATCCTGCAGTTCTAAGGTACTGTCTACTGTCATTGTGAGTATCGAGGGATATTAAATCATACAATGGGATGCTTGGGCTTTACTTTCTCACCTGTGTGTACTCCCATAAAGGAATTATTTTCTCACATTTCAGTGTATAATGAATACAATAATTATGTGCTAAGTGGATTTACTGGTGCATAGTACAATTCTGCTAATTTGCAGAATTCATTTAAGAAGCTGGCATAGTATAATGAAAAAAGAAAATACAGGGAATCACTTCAGGTTCTGAAGATGAGTTTGTCTAAAAACTAAAGAATTATTCCAGGTCAACCTAGGAGCAAGTGGACAATTCTATGGTATATCTGGATGTGTAAATATCCTAATGAGATGCAGAGATAAAGAGTCTAAGCTGTAGGGGTTTTTTTAGAACTTGGACTTGAAAAGATAGTGCCTAGGACTTGAAAGTATTGATATGTTTGGGTCATCAGTGTAGATCTGCAAGGAACATTTTATGAGAAGGAAAAGCATGGGAAATAGTCTACGTGTGGAAGTATAAAAACAACAATTTGGTTTAATAGTGTTTTAATTATTTTTAACAGTAGAATGCTTTGAGTTTCTTTGTGGCAGTCATGCTTGTGGTAACATAAGTAGAAAATAACAATGATGTATCCTAAGGCCACAACTGTGGAAAGAGATGGGAATGGCCTCACCTCTTAGGTAGAAGCAGCTGGTGCATAGTGGTACCAGCACTGACTGGAAGTCAAAAGATACGTTAGTGTCCTGGCCCTGTCACTTACTAGCTATGGAACCTTGGGAAAAATTATTTAACTTATTTGAATGTCAGTGCCCTTTTTCATAAAGATGGTACTGATATCTAGCTCTTAGGTATATGTAATGAACAAATGTGGCAAGAAATGTGAAAACATTTTGTAAACTGGAATGTGTGTATGCAAATATGGGACAAAATGAAGCACAGTGGGATTCAGTGCCTTAATACATACTGCGAGTCTTTTTTTTTTTTTTAACCTTTAGTGAGTACTGTCAAGTAGTCAGTACTGACAAGAGAACAATGAGAAAGTATAACATAGGTATGTGGATTTCCAGATTGGAGTAGGGTAAGTTTTAGTGGTCTATTACTGGTGACATCCTACGGGAATAGGGTGATTTGGCACCCAGGACCTCCTAATAAGATTTTAAATGTTTTGACCTGGAATAAATTTCTGTCATTGTGTACGGACTGTGTGCTAGGCAGTAAGACACTGAATACACAAGATGGGGGCTTATCCTAGAGTAGTAGGAACACAAAAACAAGGAAACAACAAACGCCTAAGTCACTATAAGTGCTTCCTATAAAGAAAACAGAAAATGTTCAATGACAGAAAATGGAGGAAGTCTGTAGTTAGGATTGGGATGGGAGTGGGAATTGAATTGTGTAGTCAGAGATCTTTCTGTGTGCCATTTAAGCTTCCTGTTAGAGGCTGAGGAAAAGCAAGCCCTGTGAAAGTTTAAAAGGAGGATATTCTGGACAGAAAAATGGATAACAATTGGAGTATGTGCGCTTTTGTAATGTAGTTATAGTCAGTTGGAATATAATCTCACTTTTGACACCTTAACTGCATGTCTTATGAAATTTACATTACATAAAACTTGTATCTGGGGAAAGATAGAATCAAGGAAGACATCACATAGATGTGTTTGACCTATAAGATGAAGAGAAGCCGGGCGCGGTGGCTCACACCTGTAATCCTAGCACTTTGGGAGGCTGAGGCAGGTGGATCACGAGGTCAGGAGATTGAGACCATCCTGGCTAACACGGTGAAAACCCCGTCTCCACTAAAAAATAGAAAAAACTAGCCGGGCAAGGTGGCGGGCGTCTGTGGTCCCAGCTCCTCGGGAGGCTGAGGCAGGAATCCGGGAGGCGGAGCTTGCAGTGAGCCGAGATCGCGCCACTGCCCTCCAGCCTGGGCGACAGAGTGAGACTCTGTCTCAAAACAAAACAAAACAAAAAAGATGAATAGAAATTTGTCAGAATAGTAGAGGACAACATTTCAGATATAAAGAACGGAGTGTACATTGATGAAGGGGTAAAGAGAAAGTCATATTGGAAATGATTAGTACTAAATAACAGGCTTAGTGTGTTGTTACAAAGGTACTATTATAAAGTGAAGGAAAATATACAGTATTACTTTATCTGTTTCTTTTGGGTTTTTAATTTTTTTTGTTTCTGGTGGTTTTGTTCACTGATGTTGGGTGGATGAAATTGTGAGTGAATCTATGAGATGAATGTATGGCTTGACTCTAGTGACATCTAGTGTCTTGCCAAGTGGTTTGTTGAAGTTTTGGAGAATTAAAAGTATTTTTTAAAGAAGATTAAGCTTTAAATTCTCATTTTATAAAAGAAAAATATGTTTTTTTGTTCATGTTTATAGAGACTATAGCTTTTATCTAACTGTTCTAAGTAGTTCATTTTAATGAAATGTACAGCTTTTTGAGCGGAACAAGACTAAAAATGACATCAGACGGAGAGCAAGACAGGCTTCAAGGATGTGAAAACAACCAGCTACAGGTATGTAAAAATTTAATTTCAAATTTCTGGTTTTCCTTGCTTTGGTAACTTAGCACACTTCAAATGAAATTACCCGTGGACTGTCCTTTTAGAATCAGTTGATTATAATTTAATATTTAATTTGAAAACATTTTAATTGGCTGTAAAACTGAAAATATTCTCAGAATCTATAGTGATTTACAGCTAATCTTTTCCCTTGGAAATGAAGCCAAAAGTTCCTGAATGTTGTTTGCTGTTCATTTTTATAACATCCTAAATAATAAAAAAGGTAACATCAAATATTGAATTATAATTGTAAGCAATCAAAATTATGAACAATTTAACACTGATGGCTGCTGACTTGGGTTCATGTAAAGGAGTAATCATTGCTAATGGGTCAAAATTTGCAACTTTATATATGGGTCACTAATACTGTGATGAAAAATGTATTCTCCAGTGTGATTTTTTTTTTTTTTTTTTTTGAGACAGAGTCTCACCTTGTGGCCCTGGCTGGAGTGCAGTGGCTGGATCTTGGCTCACTGCAACCTCCACCTCCCGGGTTCAAGCAATTCTCCTGCCTCAGCCTCCCGAGTAACCGGGATTATAGGTGTGCACAACTATTCCCAGCTAATTTTTTGTATCTTTAGTAGAGATGGGGTTTCACCAGGTTGGCCAGGCTGGTCTTGAACTCCTGACCTCATGATCCACCTGCCTCGGCCTCCCAAAACGCTGGGATTACAATTGTGAGCCACCACGCCTGGCTCGTGATTTTTAATTGACTTTAGTATCTATGTTCAGAGAGAGAATGCGGTCATAAAGTCAATCTAACTGCCTGTCAGGAGAACCAGACTTGCAGAATGGGAGCTTTGGTGTGAGGGTACAAACAGTAACTTTCTAACTTATTTCATAGAGCAAATCTGTATCTATTGTTAAAAATTTTTTAACCTGTTATTAGTGGACCTTAGAATATATTGAAACTTGACTTAAGACCATAGTCTATGCAGAACAGGTATATAACACTATCATTTTATAGTATGTGATTTGAATTAAATGGTAAGAATTTGGCTTTGTTTTCTGGTTAGTGTCAATTTTGATTGCCTACTCACCAGTTAGTAATCTTTGGAAAAAAGCACTCAAGTATGCACTGTTTGTTGAGTATCACTATTTCAGGTACACTGAGATAAAATGTTCCTAAGTGAAGGATGCCTTTGTAATACTGCAAATCACCTTTTAATTCATTTTTGGTAAATTAAACACATAACGAATTAATTTTAGTTCAAACAGTTACAAAGTTAATGTTGATGGTTGATATGTTTCCCCTATTTTAGGCTAATGCAAATTATTTTTAACTTACTAATTACCATCCAGTGATTAGGAGTAGATAAACATAGATTAAGAAGTTTAACAGTTAAAGTTTTATTATTTTTTATCTTTTATTTTTCCATACTTGATTATTTAATGACAGTTACCTTTAAAACATGCACCCTGACAGAAAAGACATCTGACAAATAAAACTAACAAATTAATCTTCCAGTTTGCATCTGCAAAAAATGTCTCTACAAATAGAATTGAACAAGTACTATAATAGACAGCATATATCTCTATATGCAGGACTCCTTTGTGTGCCAAAATAGGAGAAAGCATGGGTCAAACCAGGCAAATGAGGGTGGAAAAAACTTTGAAACTTCATCACAATAGAGTTGAAGGAGAGTTTGAATGAAATTTGTGAGGAATCCAAAGCTTCTGTTGTTCAGAGGAAGAGCCACTACAGGAAGAAGAAATGTAAAGAATATACCCTCTAATTTGACAAATAATATACATGACTGTTAGGAAAAAATGCATCTAGAGTAGTATGCATCCTATGCATCCTATGTGTAGTATTGCAGATATTTTCTGAACAAAAATAGTTCAGTCTCATAAATATCTTTCCTTTTCATTTCTACTCTGGGTCCTTGGAATATGCTTGCCAGTCACCTTCTGATTTTTATTTTAAAAATGAAAATGAAATATGCTGTGAAAATAATAACAAACCAGACACTGTATATATTTTCAACACAGACCAGGAGAATTTTTATAATGACCCAGAAAGTACAAAAGCGAGGAACCCAGAAGTGGTTATCACTGAAATAAAAGAAGACCAAGAGTGTTACAGGCACATGATGAAAAAAATAACCAAAATAACACTAATTGCAAATAGGACATCAGAAATACGCTGCCTCAGTGTAGTGATCCAAAAAGTCTTTTAGATTTGTGGCTTACCTCCTCCAGAGAAATGGAGCATGTGAGTAAACAAAAAGGCATGGTGCTTCTCTTGTTAACAGACGTTTATAATAATACAAAACCAATACAGAACTTGTTCCAGAAACCATTATATCATAATTGCAGTGCAAATAACTATAAAAGAATAGAACTTGGATTAGAAAATGTGCATTCCTCTCCACCACACAGTGACAGAGCATCAAAAGTACATCTGGAAGAACAGTTACAGCACAATATCCAAAGACTGAAGAATGAAGTAGGCATATTAAAACTAGAGTTCCTGACTTCGAAGAAAGAAAAAGTTCAACTTGAGAAAGACTTAGAGGCTCACTTGCTGCTACGTGTTTTTTTCTCTTGATCACTTATCTGGTGCATTTTACTTTTTTACTTATGAAAAGCTCTTGTGTAAAATGGGGCTACTAAATACATAATTGTGTGTGGAAATAGATTATTTTTCTATGTAAATGATAGAAGCTCAGGAGAACATTCTACAGTCTTTGTTTCTTTCTTTTTTTTTTTTTTTTTTGAGGCGGAGTCTCGCTCTGTCGCCGGGACTGGAGGCAGTGGCCGGATCTCAGCTCACTGCAAGCTCCGCCTCCCGGGTTCCCGCCATTCTCCTGCCTCAGCCTCCCGACCCGGCTAGTTTTTTGTATTTTTAGTAGAGACGGGGTTTCACTGTGTTCGCCAGGATGGTCTCGATCTCCTGACCTCGTGATCCGCCCGTCTCGGCCTCCCAAAGTGCTGGGATTACAGGCCAGTCTTTGTTTCTTAATCAACCCAAGTCTATCTATCAATTTTCCAAGGGGCAAAGGGACAGGGAAACTCATCTATTCATATGCCATGGATATGGATACTTGTGAACTAGGGTAAGCATGCAGGAAATTGCTTAAACAATGTAATGAGCTCTAGGATCTAATTTTTCCCTATTGAAGATGAATTGCACTTACTTAATAAAGTTGGAAATCAATGGGAAAGAAGCAGTGACATAAAAATTTATCTCTCCTTGAGAGTTGGAACAAATATTTATACTCAGAGGAATCAGTATATTGTATGTTTTGCTTTCAGGTGTGCAAGTTGATTCATTTCACTCAATATGTTGGGCCTTATAATTTCATTATGACCACCTTAAATATGTTTGAAAACAAATGTATATAGATATATCTATTTTTTAATTACCACTTTTACATGTTTCTGTCAAATCAGATTATAATGTGATTTTATTTAATAGAGTATACGTTTTTGGATGTATAACTTTATCATACAAGTACCATAGATTCTCAGCCAAAAATTTAGTTTTTGACTCCAGAGTAGAAACCTGATGTCTGTACATCGAGTTTTAAAGAAAGACAAAAATCTGGTGATACCCACCTTTAAAAGTAAAAGTAGATGAGGCCTCTCAGCACCTGCTGAGGCAGTAAGTTACTTTCCCAGAGTGATACTTTGAATTCTTGTGATTTAATTTGATGAATGTATCAGGTAATTTATGTGACTCAGCATTATGAAATAGCATTATTGGTTTTTGTACCATAAAATGCTAGGAAATGCCACTTTAGAAGCTTTGGATGAGTCATTTAATCTTTTTTGATAAAGCAGCTGAAATAAATAATTACTTTCACTGTCTATTCCTCAGCTATAAAATGTCATGGTTAGTGAATGTGACATTTGGAAAGCATCTCATTTTCCAGAACTCTACTAGCACCTCAGCAGTTTCACTCTGCTGCTTCTGTGGTTTCGAATTTTGCTTCCTGTATTTCAGCAGGCACCTTCACAGTTTTGAAGTCCTAGGATCTGAATGAAAAAAGAAAGATAAAAGACAGTGGGGAAAGCTTACCCCAGAGAGGGAAAAGCTTCCTTTCTGTTCCTGAAGCCCCACAATGTCACATCCTCTAAATCTGGCCATTCAGTGTAAACTCCTGGAGGTAAAGATAGAAGAGGACAGATTTCAGGGCTTTGTCCTTTTATTTCTCTGCTTCTGCTCGTCACAAGAGGGTGAAATTTACATTAGACAGCAAAGAGTGGATGGGAACAACAGCACAAATTTGGAACGGGCCCTTTTTGAAAGTTTGGAAAATTGTGTTGTATTCACTCAAACAGAAATAAATCAGACTTTATATGACTTTCAAAGGAAAAATCACACTATAACTTATATTAATAATGATAAAATGAAAGCAAGCAGAAGGTATTTTAATGACTTATGACAGACTGAAGTTACAAAATGAATGAAGACAAAAAAGTTCTTTCTGTTGGTTAAAATAATGACAATTATTCTCAGTATCAAACTTCCATTGCAGCTTGCAGAAAAAATGAGAAAGTGCAGAAATAAGAAAATGGAAGTGGCAAGAAACCTACATGCTGATAACAGTGACAATGATGATGATGATGATGAATTAATTTAAGAAAGAAGAGGCAGAAAACCTGATAATCATCAGTTTCCCAGGCAGAAGAGTGAAGAGTATAATAGGTAAGCTTATAGCAATGTTTGATAGATTATTGTTATTATACTATCACATGAATTCTAATTTCAGGTAATATGCATGGTTAATGAATTTTATACTTTCACTAGGGATATTCTGTCTTATGTGGTAATCAGAAAAATGCAAATTAACAAGCAATTAGATACAGTTTTTCCAAGCATATTGGTATTTTATTAAAAAATAACTAGTGTGGGCAAATGTGGGAAAAAAAAGTTCTCTCGTACACTTATTTGGTAAATCTTTATTGAAGGGTAATTTAGTAGCATGTGTCAAAATTTCAAATATGTCATTCCTTTAACATATCAGCTTTACTTCTGAGACTGGATCCTGCAGGAAATATGACTTTACACATACACACAAGTTATGGACATTTATTACATGTTATATATAACATACAGAAGGCCAACATATATATTCTGATATGTGTATCTGTGTGTGTGTGTGTGTATGTTGCCCTACTGTATGTTATATATATACGTTGGCCTATTGTATGTTATATATATAGGCTACATGCATATAGACATACATACACACACATGCATATATGTCTTATGTATTTCTATGTGTGTGTTTGTAACATGTTTATAAAACATCTCAAGTATGACAAAAGTTGTTAAGGATATTAATATATGTTACATGCTTACATATGTTAAGAATTTTCATTATAGCATTGTCATATCAAAAAACTGGAGACAGTCTAAAATCCCATTAATGAGGAAATGGCTAAATTGTCATACTCATTAAATAATGTAGTTTGAAACTCTCTTTTAAAAATGAGGTAGGAGCTATAGTATACTGATTATTTCATCAGTAAAATATATTTAAAACATTTAGTTTGATAACACATCTTAAGTAAATTTTGTTAGATTATCATATTGTAATTTCTTGTTTTTTTGAGACGGAGAATCTCTCTGTTGCCCAGGCGGGAGTGCAGTGGTGCGATCTCGGCTCACTGCAAGCTCCGCCTCCCAGGTTCATGCCATTCTTCCACCTCAGCCTCCCAAGTAGCTGGGACTACAGGCGTCTGCCACCATGCCCGGCTAATTTTTTGTATTTTTAGTAGAGATGGGGTTTCACCATGTTAGCCAGGATGGTCTCGATCTCCTGACCTCGTGATCTGCCCGCCTCAGCCTCCCAAAGTGCTGGGATTACAGGCGTGAGCCACTGTGCCCAGCCTGTAATTTCTTAATACTTGTAATATCTATTGAGTTGCAAAAGGAAACTACATGCTACCTTGGCACTTTACGTTACCCACAAAATTGCTAGTTACGACATTTGCTTTTTTGTTCTCAATGCATGAGTGCTCAAATATTGAATTCTCAGAATAATCTGAATATTCCCAAGGGATTGCACATGGGGATCTGTACTCCATGTAAATATTCAGCGCATTGGTAAAACTTGTTAAACTATATCAAAGGATCTTTGATCTGCCGAGTCAGGAGTTGACCAGTTTTTTCCTGTAAAGAGCCAGATAGTAACTATTTTAGGCTTTCTGGACCAGAAGTTCTCTGACATCTTTCACAGACAATAAATGAATAGGTGGCACTGTGTTCCAAGAAAACTGTACTTACAAAAACAGGCAGTGGGCTGAATTTGCTCACAAGTACTGATTTGCTGACTCCTGTGCCAAACCAGGGTGCTGCTAATGCAGTGAACCTCCTGTCGAGAGGCACTCTGAATGCCTGCCATTATCCTTTTAAAAGACATTTCAGCATGCACGGCACCATATTTGACCACAGTGACTTCCTATGATATAATTTACAAAAATTCCGTTGACAAAATAAAATTATTTGAATTTTCATCTTTTTTCATCTCATAGAATTTAATATTTTAATATGACCAACCATTTTGTATATTTGGTGAGTGCAAAATATCTGAGTTGGGTGATTTTTCTCAGGTAGGAAATACTGCCCTTTAGCCTTTCTGTGGTCTTTATTTATAAGCATGAGCAAAATGATAACCAGCTTTATAATATAGAAGTGTTCAAGGGGTTTCTAGTTCTATAATTTTATGATGTTATTTATTACCTTTGTCTGGCTTTTAAAATGCCATATATATATAATTTTTAAAAACTATTAAGGTGTTAAAACACACCACGTAATTAATCCTTAATCATTATGAAAGGATTGAAAAATACAGTTTAACAAGAAGAAAATTAGATCATGCATGATAATGCCACGTGGGCATGATGTCCTTAAAATTAAACTGCTTGTACTCATGGACTCAAGTTTCCTTTCCATTCACTCTTGAACTCACTGCCATAATTTTCACTCTCACCACTCTCCAGAATTGTTATTCTCCATGTTGTCACTGATTTTTCACTGTGACACATCTAGATATAATTTTTTAGATCTGGTTTTATGTAACCTATCAACAATACTTGCACTTTCTTCACTGGCTCTCAGAATCTCACTCTCTGGCCTAGATTTTCCTCCTGACTTTCTAGTCCATCCATCTTAGCCTGTTTTGGTTACATCTCCTCGTCTTCTACCTTTCACAGATTAAAGTGACCCAGGGCTCAGTTCTTGAGCTTTTATCTTCTGACTTTTACCAGCTTGTATATGCTAATGATTTTCAAATTTATATTCCAGCCCATTCTCTCCTTAATTTCAGACCTGTATATCAGCCTGTCTACTTGACATCTCTCCTTGATTAGCTATTAGGTATGTCAAATTTATCAGGTCCAAAATCTGGTTACTGATGTTCTTCCTCCTGCCTGCCCCTTATGTAGTCTTGTTGTTCCATTAATAACAACTCTTGCAAATGCTCTGCCTGGTGTCCTCTTGACTCACACCTTCTCTCTCTCTCCCTCCCCCGACCCCCATCTCTGACACTCCATAGCTAAGATGTTGACAGATCTCATCAGGTCTAACTTCACAAATATCCAGAAACCCAGCACATCTTTCATGTCCAAGCCACTCCACTATCATCTGATTGGCCATCTAGAGTAGTGTAATAGACTGCTAATAGGTCTTTCTGTTTCTCCATGTTTAATCCTCTTTTCGTCAATGCTTTACCCAGTGAACCTATTAAAACATGTCACATTATGTCACTCTTTTGGTTAAAAACTTCTAGTTGCCTCCCATTTCACTCAAAATATATGCCAAATTTTCTCCTAATACTCCAAAGGAACCCAGGATCTGACTTCTTATTTTCCTGACTTCGGCTTCTGCCTTTCTCTCTTTCCAGTCTGCTGCAGCACGGAACTTCTTTCTATTTTGTGAACACACTCTGCATCCCTCTGTACTGGGCAGTTGACTCTGTATGGAGTGCTTTTGCCTTAGATATCCTCCTTGCTTACTCTTTCCATTTCTTCAGTT